>NC_064851.1:135129029-135259029 GCF_024139225.1 Suncus etruscus
GAGTCCCTCAGTTTAATGCTTATGTTTGAACCAAGTCATGGGAATTGTTGGACTTGCTCTTGCGTCCCCCATATGTGCTGGTTACGCCATGTGGCATTATTCCTTGTTTGCATAGGTACATTAAAATGGAAAATACTATACATACAAATCAGTTCTTATCTAATAGAGATGGGAACACACAAATCTTGTAGTGCAATGGGACCTTACACCCTGAACATTGACATAATGACCTGGCACAGACCTCAGAAGAATGGGCATTCTCCATTCACCCATGAACCAGGGAAGCCATCTATGAAACATCCAAAGTTGTCTATAACATCAACTGGAAGCAATCCTCTACCAGGGAAGACCCTACTGCTGCTCTGACATCAATCTACACAAAAGAGTCTTCCCTTAATACTAAGAAGACTTAAACAACAGCAATGACCTGCTTACTTGACTGGGCTTTCTGTATTGCCCTTTAATTGTGAGTTGAAATTAGAGGACTCTTCGTGCCATCCTGATGTCAATGTAGAATATACAAATTCCAGGATTTTCAATACAGAAACAGGATACCAACAACAGAGACTGTGTGAAAAATAAAACTGTATTGGCACTACAGATGGTGACCTGGATTGGACAGGCTAGTTTGCCTGGAGCCTAGAGTTGGTCTTGTGTCAGGAAACTTCAGGGGTAGGGTCTCCTTGTATTTAGGCCAAGGCTTTTCCTTTCCATGTCGCCCATACTTTGGTGCGCCTATGCAAACGTGATTGCCACTCTAACACCATTTTTGCTGTGCTCCTTTGACTCTAAACCTTAAAAAAAAAAAAAAAACTAAACTTTTGAGGTTGACTTAAACTAATATGCATGTGCATGAAAATGTAAAAAACTACTATGCCTTCAAGTTTAAAGAGTTACATAAATTTTATGGCTTTAGATTGCTTTGTGTACTGCTAAGAAATGTTGTAATATACTACAATCTAAGGTCTTGAGGGACAAAGCAATTGTACATGGGTTTTGTTTTATTTTTCTTAAAGTTCTTTGACTGTAATTTCAAAATGAGGGTGTCAGCAGGGGGATTTCTTCTGAGAACCCTGTTTTTGGGTGATTGTCCTTCCACTGTAACTTTACCTTATCCTCCTTTTTTGAATCATGGTATAAAAATAAAAAAAAATAATTGCATTCACATTAGTGTCACACAAACTCAAATATATTGGAGTCAACTTAACCAAAGACGTGAAGGACCTTTACAAAGAAAACTACAAAACCCTGCTTTCAAAAATACATGAAGACACAAAGAAATGGAGATACAGACCTAGGTAGCACATGGATTGGGAAGATTAACATCATTAAAATGTTAATACTCCACAAAGCATTTTACAGATTAAATGAAATCTCTCTGAGGATACCCATGACATTCTTCAAACAAGTGTACCAAACACTCCTGAAATTAATTCATAACAACAAACACTTGTGAATAGGTAGAGAAACCATTGGGAAAAGGAACATGAGGGCATCACTTTTTCCAAATTTAAATTGTATTACAAAGCTATAGTCATTAAAACAGTATTATATCGAAATACAGACCCTCAAATCAGTGGAATAAACTTGAATATTCAGAAAATGTTACCCCAGACAAACATTCAATAATCTTTGATAAAGGTGCAAGAAATGCAAAATAGAGCAAGAAAAGCCTCTTCAACAAGTGGTATTGGCACAACTGGTCAGCCGCCTGCAAAAAAGTGAACTCAGAGCTCCATCTAACACCAGGCATGAAGGTCAAATTCAAAAGGATTAAAGACCATGATATCAGGTCTGAAATCATAAGGTATATAGAACAACATGTAGGTAAAACTCCATGACATTGAGACTAAAAGCATCTTCAAGGAAGAAGTGGCACTATCCAAATAAATGGAAGCAGAGATAAACCCATGGAACTATATTAAGCTGAGAAGCTTCTGTACCTCCAAGGAAATTAGGATACAAAAGCTTAGGATACAAAGCCACCCACAGAATGGGAGAAACTATTCAGTCAAAACATTGTCAGACAAGGGGCTAACATCTAAGATATACAAGGTACAGTAGAACATAACAAGAAAAATACATCTAACCCCATCAAAAATGGAGGGAAGAAATGAACAGACATTTTGTCAAAGAAATACAAATGGCCAAAAGGCACATGAAAAAAAAGCTCTATATCACTAATCAACAGGGAGATGCAAATCAAAACAACAATGAATTACCATCTCATGCCAAAGAGACTGGCACACATCACACAGAACAAGAACAAACAGACACAGAATAGTCTCACTAATCTATGGGTTTTAAGAAAAATAAAAGACATTATTGTAATAATACTCAGAGATGGGGCCAGAAGGACCGCCTTGTGATATGAATGAAGTTCACCACAAAGATTGGTGAGTGCAGTTAGAGAAATAACTACACTAACAACTACAATGACAATTTTAATGATTGAGAGAAGTAAAATGCCTGTCTCAAATACAGGAGATGGGGAGAAGAGGGAGATGGGGGCATCTGTGATGGGAATGTGGCACTGGTGAAGGGGGTGTGTTCTTTTTATGACTGAAACTCAACTACATTCATCTTTGTAATTACAGTGTTTGAATAAACATATTGTTAAAAAATAAAGTAAGATGAGCCTGCTATATTGGCAGACTGGGGGCAGGTGAAGTGATATGGGTTGTACCTAGGGAACATTGGGAAAGGAGGTCAACACTAGGGGTGGGATTGACCCTAATTTATTGTATGTATTAAACCCAAATATGAATCACTTTATTAATCATTATGGTTCCAATGAAATTAAAATAAGGAAAATAAAGAAATAAAATGAACACAAGGACCCTCTCTCCATTGAAGGATCATGATGGAACTCAGTGGTGATATCTGACTGAGAACATCCATTATCCTTAAAGGCAGAAGCGCTACCATTTCTATATCTCTCTGGCTCCATTGCACCATTATTCTTAAGCTTCATTGGTAGCCACCAATATGTGAAAAAATCAATTTTAAAAGGACCTTTCAGTTTAATTAATCTTTTTAATTTCTTCATTTTTGTGCCATCTATGAAATGAAAATAAAAATTTTAGTCAATGATAAAATGTATCCAGCAATCTCCTTTATATTGAAGACTTTCTTTCTGGGTTCTTACCAATTTCTCAAGGTACCCTCAGAGAGCCAAAGGTAGGTATTTTTAGTCACATTTTTTAAATAAAATCTTTATTTAAATTCCATGAATAAAAGCATGATTGTAGTTCAGTTTCAGTCATATAAAGAACACCCCCCTTCACCAGTGCAACATTCTCACCGCCAATTCCTCCCTCCCTCTTTCATAGCCCTGGCTTGTATTCAAGACAGTAATTCTTTTTCTCTAATTCATCAATATTGTCATGATAGTTGTTAGTGTAGTTATTTTCCTAACTGCACTCAACATTCTTTGTGGCGAGCTTCATATTTTGAGAGATCCTTCTGGCAATCATCTCTATTGTCTCTGAGCCTTATAACAATAATGTCCTTAATTTTTCTTAAAACCCATAGATGAATGAGACTATTCTGTGTCTATCTCTCTTCTTCTGACTTATTTCACTTAGCATAATGGATTCCATGTACATCCATGTCTAGGAGAATTTCATGACTTCATCTCTCTTGACAACTGCATAATATTCTAATTTGTATATGCACCACAGTTCCTTTAGCCATTCATCTATTGAATGGCATCTTGATTGTTTCCAGAGCCTGGCTATTGTAAATACCAGTACAATGAACATAGGTGTGAGGAAGGCATTTTTGTATTGTATTTCTGTGTTCCTAGAGCATTTCTCTAAGAGTGGTATAGATGGATCATATGGGAGCTCAGTTTCCAGTTTTTTGAGGAATCTCCATTTGTTTTTCATAAAAGCTGAATTAGATTGCATTTCCACCAGCAGTGAATAAGAGTTTCTCTCCACATCCCCGACAGCACTGATTGTTCTTGTTCTTTGTGATATATGCCAGTCTCTGTGGCATGAGATGGTACCTCATAGTTGTTTTGATTTGCATCTTCCTGATAGTGATGTGGAAAATTTTTTTCATGTATCATTTGACGATCTGTATTTCTTCTTTGAAAAAGTGTCTGTTCTTTTCTTCTCCCCATATTTTGATGGGTTTAGAATTTTTTTTCTTGTTAAGTTCTATCAATACTTTGTATATTTTCAATATTAACCCCTTATCTGATGGGTATTGGGTGAATAGTTCCTCCCATTTTGTGGGTGACTTTTGTATTTGAGGCATTATTTCTGTAGAGGTGCAGAAGCTTCTTACTTTATATAGTCCCACCTGTTTATATCTGCTTTGGCTTGTTTGAAGAGTGATGTTTCCTCCTTGAAGATGTCTCAATTTTATCCTCCTCTCCCATTTTAAGGAGAAGCAATGTGGTTTATTCTTTACTCTCCACACTATCCTATTTTGTACTCTTGTTAACTCCAAGGATATGACCAGGAATACTGAATCCTGGTAAACTATCTAAGAGGCATTAATAAATCCTGCTCTTTCTACTCATCTGGCCCAAAACTAGTCAGTTGCTCAATTTTCTAATTTTTAAAATAGAAAAAAATTTTAAATTATTTTCTTCTTTATTTGAACATCTTGATTACATAAATGATTGTGATTAAGTTTCAGTCATGTAAAGAACACCCCCCTTCACCAGTGCAACATTCCCACCAAAATTTTAAATTTTAAAATTTTTTTAAATTTTTCTAATTTTTAAAGTGGAATGACAAAGTTCTAAAAGAGAGCATAATGGCATAAGTACTTTGCCTAGCAAGCATAAGGCCATGAGTATAAACCCTGGTGTCCCTGGATGCAGGAAGGTAGTTAGGGAAGTCCTACTGTGGTGGCCCATGCAAAGGGAGAAAAAATATAAAGTAAGATGTAATGGCAATAATGTCTATATTGTAAGATTACAATAGAAATATAAATATATTGACAAAGAGGCTGGTACAGAGTAAACACAGATCAAGTGTTCAACACTTGTAAAAGAGATGATTAAAAGTAACTGCATAGTAACAGAAATAGTTTAAGTGGCTAGTTGTATGCTTTGCATGTATGAGGCTGGGTTTTGATTTCCCAGATCTGGCTATTATTGTACTCTGTGTTCTGATTCCCCAGTTCTGCAACATCCCCTGCAAATCCTCAAGAGTGACTGCCTGGTCACAAAGTCAAGATAGCCACTGAGTACCAAAGTAGCCCCAAAATCAAAATAAGAAAATTACAACTTAGTTTCTGTAATGCTTCAGAGAGACAGGAAGATCTCTAGACCCCATTGGAAGTGATATATAGTAAGAAGAACAATATCTCATGTCCTGAACCAAGTAGTGACAGACTTGTACTGATAAGGACAAGTCAGAGTAACTGGAATCAAGATTCTACAGGTTCATTGTAAGTGAAGGAAGAAGTTGTGTATTATGGCAAGGGGAGAAGATTCCAAGTCACATAAGTTTTCAGCAAATAATGAACCAATCCTGGAAACTGGAAAACTCCAGAACTTTTTAGAAATCAGACATATGTGAGTAGATCAGGTGCACCTGGGAGCTCACCACAGTGTCATTTCCAGGTGTGTTTCTGGCAAGAGAACGGTACCCACTTCTTGGAGTTTCTGCGAGGACTCAATGAGTGAGCCCACATCAGAGCTCTTCAACCACCTGGATATGGGTCAGTAAGTTCATGGTGGTGGGGGCCACCCAGAGGGCCTCTACATTGGATTCTATATTCCAGGGTGGCCCCAACACTTGTCTTATTAGCAACTGCAGCTTTGGCACTTTGCCCGTAGCCTGCAGGCTAGCAGGTGCTTAGTCTTACTTGTTTAATTAACGAATGAAATGGAAGTGGATCAGGAAGAAACCTAGTATGAGCTGGCTTTGAGGCTCATGGTCCAACAGAGACAGAGGGTAAGAGGGCTATTCAAGGATAGGTACAACTTGAGTAAAAGCTAGGAAAGGGTTACTTTTGCCCAAGGCTGGACATGGGCTCCCTGCAAAGAAAGGTCACGTGAGAATGAGCAGCTGGCCCGAAGTGGGTGGGTTCTACAAGACAGGTACATTTGCCTGTTGCTAAATATGTGATTTTCTCAATCCAATTAATGTGTTAACTCTACTGGGGAAAAACAAAAACCTTGTTAAGCCTTCAAGTCCAGAGTTTCAGCACACCTAATTATGTACCTTGGCTCCTTCTCATTTAATCTTTCTCTGATTGAACATCACCAGATATCTAACTGTCCCTTGGAAAGTGTTCTTGTTTGCTTTTACCCAGTATAGGAGACAAGTCTGCATACTAATGCTACCAGATTAATTAGGGAGAAACGCCAATGACTCTAGGAGCATAAAAATTACAATCAGATTTCAGATCTTGCCATCAGAAATTGTCATTATTTTGAGATGTGAAAACACAATCAGAAATCTCCAAGATTTGAACTTCAAAAGTATCTTCAGTAATCAAATACCAATGGCAAAGGCAGAAGAATAAGCAAATAGAATTACATCAAGTTAAAAATTTCTGCATAATGAAAAAAACATAAGCTAAAATTAAAATACAGCAACTCTAAAGGGGGAAAAAGTACTCACATCACATCAGATAAAGGATTGATATAAAGATATATAAAAAAACTAATACTAATAAAGACCAACAAAAATCACAACCAAAAACCCATCAAAAAATAGAGAAAAAGAACAGTGATTTCACAAAGGAAAACAAATAGCCAGTTAGCACAGAAAAAAAAAAAGCTCTCAGCATCACTTTTCATTAGAGAAATCCAAATCAAGATAGCAGTCAGATATAATCTCACACCAATGAAAATGATATAATCTCACATATATCAAAAATACTGAAAGTGATCTGTGTTGGCAGAGCAGTAAAAAAGAACTTACATTCACTCCTGATGGGAACGTTTTCTAGTTCAACATCTGTGAAAAACAGTATGATGAGTTCTCAGTAAACTTAGAATTGAGCTACTATATGGCCCAGCAATCCATAATGGGGCATCAACTTCCAATACAAATAATAATAATAATAATAATGCATTAATCAATAAGACATATTCATTGCAATTATTCATTATTCATTGCAAAGCTTAGATAACAGCTAAAATATGGAATCAAATTAGGTACCCAATGGCAAATGAATGAAATATAGTGATGTGGTGTATATATTCAATAAACTATTGTGCAGCTGCACAGAACAATGAGATATGCAATTTGCTGTAACCTAGTTGGAACTCAAGGTAGTATAAGGAATAAAATAGGCCAGAAGAAGGACAAACACAGGATTATCTCAATTATGAGTGTCATATAGAATAACTGAGTCAGGAACCAATGGCAACTAAATGGAATATAGAGATGTGGTGTATGTACACAATAGACTATTATGCAGCTGAACAGAACAATAAAATCATGCAATTTGATGTACATGATTGAAACCTGGTTTGCCTAAGGAATGAAATAGGCCAGAAGAAAGACAAACACAGAATTATGGTATCTCAATTATGTGTGGCATATAGAATAACTGGGGCAGGAAATAAAATGTAGTAAAGGTGGATGTCTGGATACCTCTTAACCCCAGCATATAGGAAGAGAAGGAGAGAAAAGGGAAGAAACCAAGAGAGGAAAAGGAAGATGATGTACACGGAATCTATTATGCTGAGTGAAATAAGTCAGAGAGAGAGAGAAAAATGCAGAATGGTCTCACTCATCTATGGGTTTTAAGAAAAATGAAAGATTCTTGCAATAATAATTTTCAGACACAAAAGAGAAAAGAGCTGAAAGTTCCAGCTCACCTCAGGAAGCTCACCACAAAGAGTGATGAGTTTAGTTAGAGAAATAACTACATTTTGAACTGTCCTAATAATGAGAATGTATGAGGGAAATTGAGAGCCTGTTTAGAGTACAGGCAGGGGTCAGGTGGGGAGGAGGGAAACTTGGGACATTGGTGACGGGAATGTTGCACTGGTGATGGGTGGTGGTTCTTTACATGGCTGAAACCCAAACACAATCATGTATGTAATCAAGGTGTTTAAATAAAAAAAGTATATATTAAAAAAAAGAAAAAAAAAGAAAGGGATGTATTAAGGAGACAAGGATCAGAGATCTTTGGTATACTGGTGATATCATATAGCTATATATTTAAAGGATTCAACAACACTGAAATCTAAACTACATCCACTAAACTTTTGAAGGTGCCTGTTAAGGTGGAAGGGTGGTGGTTGTTTGAAGAGAGCATGGAAACACCAGTGGAAAAAAGTTAAAACTGGTGATCAAATTGGTATGGACTATTGTATCCCTAAGACTTATCTATCAATAATTTTGTAAGTCACAGCTCTTAAATTAAATTAAAATTACAAAAAACAAGCCCATAATTTTAATAGCTGACAAACCTAGACAAGAAGTTCTATATTTGAGAACATTAAGTAGTATAAAATTGAACCTTTAAATTAAATTTAAATATAATATTTATAACTGCAATAAAGTAGAAGAGACTATTTGAAAGTTTGTCGTGTTGAATCATTTTATATTTCTTTTTTTTTTGTTTGTTTTTTTGTTTTTTGGGGGGGCCACACCCGGCAGTGCTCAGGGGTTACTCCTGGCTGTCTGCTTAGAAATAGCTCCTGGCAGGCACGGGGGACCATATGGGACACCGGGATTCGAACCAACCACCTTAGGTCCTGGATTGGCTGCTTGCAAGGCAAACACCGTTGTGCTATCTCTCCGGGCCCCATTTTATATTTCTATAAAAATATAATACATTATATAGGAAAAGCATAAGGGCTATTACCTATGTTAGGCCATGCTACAATTTGTTATATTATTGGAGAAAACATATTCCTAAAATAAGATAATTCTACAGTAGTTATTAGTATAAATGTGATTACTACCATATAATATTAATACACAATTCCCAATTATTATCAATATTTTTTCTTTTATTCCCAGGGGAACTCAATCCATTTGCAAATATGAATGTTGGTATCTATCTTCTTTGAATTTGCTTTTCTCTGGGTAGTTTACTTCAAGACCTAGAAGAACATATAAGGAGCTAGAGAAGACATACTATTGTGAGCAGCAATAGATTAAACTGTGAAAGTATAAGGTCATTTCAAATAAACTTTTTATTTCCCTAGTGAGGGTGTGTTACAAATAAATCTCAATCAAATAGCTGCAATTCCCTTAGCATTGAGTGAGAACGAATGAAAAACTTAAGAGAAATCAACTCTGTTTATATTTATTTACCTGCACCTCCAAACATTAAATCAGCCTCTAGTTCTATATATGCTTTATTTAGCCAAGATTGGCAGACAATAGCTTTTTCTAAACTTTATTGAAAAAGTACTATCAAAGCCAATACTCAATTACATTGGTGTCTTAGATTAGTGAACAAGTATAACTTTGAAGAGGTATTAGATGTTATAAAAAAATAACTGGGAACTCTGAAAGAATATAATAAATAGATTTAAATTTTTATATTAGTATGACTTTTAAGTAACAAATTCTTATGAAAGTTAATTTACGAATTAAACAATTACATAAGTCCTTTACATATTTATCATGTTAATCTATATTTGTTTATTGTGTTAATCTGTATTTATTTATTAAAGAACACAAGCTCTTTCAAGGACACAAAAACACTAACCTTTTGACCAGACCCTTCCGATAAATAAACAAATAATGAAATAGAAATCTAGAATTTGCTCTTTAAAAATAGTTTTGATAGGGTCCTGGGAGATAGCCAAGTTCTGAATGTGGGCATTCGGGTGCATGGTCCCTGAGCACCTCTGGGAATGACTCTCAAAGGATGCTATTTGTGTCTCAAGACAAAATAAAAATGGCAATTGGTAATAACTGAAAAAAAAGTTGTTTCATATTTATAAATATATGTTTGGAGCTACTCAGAATCACAGTATTTTTTCTTTCTTTGCTTTCCAATTGTGATGAGGATGCTACTTTCCTGATTTGAAGCAAGAAACAATTACTTATAATCATATAATTTAAAACTCAAACTAGTTGAGCTAATCATAAACAACATGGCTAATTTTTATAACTTAAGTAGGGCTAGACATTTAATTATATATGCACATTAGAGAAAATATCTTACTCATGAGATTTTGCTTTTAAATTCTAGGATTTTTAGCCAACATTTCCTAAGAAACTTCTGGTTTTCTTTCCTGTAAAAAATAAGTAACCTTCCTTTGCAAACAACACAACAACATTGTATCCCCATACTAAACTCCAAGGGTGTGGAGTCACAAACCACTTTCTAGCATAAGGACATGGTACAAATATCAGGAACTAGTATGTACAAAAAAATCGGAGTCTACGTCTTAACTCTCAACAAAATCCACAATTTTGCCACAGCTATTTTTCTTGAATTAGCCATAGAAAACTAATTCAAAAATGTTCACCCATTTTGAATTCTAAAACAAAAAAAAAACTAGGTGCAGGAAACAGTATAGGAGTAAGAGCAGTCATTACATGTGAACTGCTCTAGATTTGCTCCCCAGAACCCCATAAAGTCCCCCAAACTTCACCAGGAATAATTCCTGAGAAGATCCAGGAGTAAGATCTGAGCACCCCTGGGTGTGCCCCTCCCTCCAAAATATAAGCTGTCCCTTTTTTTGTTTATGTATGTGAATATTTTAGATAAAGTGAGATGATGAGATTGATCATTTTAATTATCATATTTGCTTAATTTCCTTTAGTTCACCATTTAATGTCAGTGTTAGTTTATTTGTGATTAGTAAGCTACACCACCATAACATTGGCCTTAATTTTTTTCTAAGTCTTTTCCTCTCCCCTCCACTCAACTCCTACTCTTTTTTTTCCCTCCCTATTCTTTTCACTTTGTATTTTTCTATAATTATTGGTATTACTGGCATGGGAAAAATTAGTATGATGAAAATTTCTACTTTAGTTATGAATATTAAGGAATTTCCTACACTGTAAATAATAATCAATTTATTACTAAGTCGGATAACCTGAATTGTTCAAAAGTTATTTCCAATATTAAACAAGTTCATAAATTATAAATCCAAAATTTCTATTCTGTTTTGCTGGGAGCTTATAAATTCACAAAACTTTGTAAATAATAAATATACAAATAAACAAAGAAATATCTTAAGGATATTTATCAAAAATATATAAAGTAGCAATATACTCAAATTTTTAAGAAAATTTGTTAGTTTCATACTAAAATTAAACAAATATGTGGATATATTTTATTCTGTCACATAAATATATTAGCTCTAAGATCATTATGAAATAAAAACATTAAAAAGTGGCTTAACAGTGGTCAATCAAAAAATTACTGTTAGACTTAAACTGACTCATTTAATGCACTGTGGATGGTATTTGTATTGATACTACCTGGACCATATAATTTTTCAACAGCATCCTACTTTTTAAAAAATGAGATAATTCCATCTTACAAGACTATAGTTGGGTTATTTATTTTGGTTTGGTTTTAGTTTGTTGTTGTTGTTTCTTTGTTTGTTTTGGAGTGCTTGGGGGTTACTCCTGGCTCTATGCTCAGAAATTGCTCCTGGCAGGCTAGGGGGATTTTATGGGATGTTGCGGGGGGGGGGGGGGGTGGTAAACTAACATCCATTCTGGGCCAGCCACGTGCAAGGCAAATGCCCTACCATTGTGCTATCGCTCTGGTCCCAAGACCATATTTGTTTTAAAAGTACAATTTCACGCCTCTTCAAAATATAAATTATTTAACATATATTCAAAATATATTATATATGTTACTATATAAAACCTACTACAAAAATACCAATATCCCTTCCGGCAGCCTATTGTCTTCACTTATCACCCTACAAAAAACCTCAACTGTCATTGGTCAAATTGGTCAATATCCATGGATTGTTTTTAATTGATATTTCTCTTCCCTTGTTTTGTTTCTTTATATAGCATATATGAGTGGGATCATCTGGTACTTGCCTTTCTCCTGCTGATATATTTTACTTCTCATAATCTATTCCTGTTTTGTCCACATTGTAGCAGAAATCAGGATTTTATGTTTTCTAGTTGCTGAGTATCACTTGACTCTGTATATCACCCCATCTTCTTTATTCGCTAATATATCACTAGGCACTTGGGTTATTTACATATTGGCTATTATTAATTGTACATAAGATAAACATAAAAGTGCATGTCTTGGGTTGGAAATATATAGTAGATAGGACACTTGCTTTGAATGCATCTGAGATAAGGTTGAAACCTAGTTACCACACATGATTGCCCAAGCACTGCCAGGAGTGATCACTAGCACAGAACTATGAAAAAGTCCTGAGCACAGCCAGGTATGCACCCCAGCCCCCCACCCTCGAAAAATACCAAGCAAAAATAGTGACCTATTTTCCAACTATCTATCAGTTAGATACCCTGGGATGGTATTTTCAGATCATATGGTAGATTTTCTTTTAATATTTTGAAAATTCTTTATACTATTTTTATAGAAATTGAACCAGTTTGCATTATCACAATGTATAAAAGGAAATTTTCTCCTTCACCCTTTCTTTCTAGTTGTTTAATATAGGCCATTCTCACATATGTGAGGGGATATTTCATTGTCATTTTAGTCACAATTTCTAAATAAAATATAGGGAGAATTTTTCATGTCATCTGTGTGTATATGTGTGTATAAACATGTTTAATCAGTATGTATTCTTTGGAGAAATAAACTGTTCTTTTTTCATTTTTGGATGGTACTGGCTTTTTGTTGTTGTTGTTGTTAAGTTTTATGAGTTCCTTATGTTTTGGCTATTAGCCCTTTGTCAGATCTAGGATATGTGATTTTTTTTCTTCCATTCTGTAGAATCTCTTTATGTTTTAATGATAGAACTTTTTTAGCTGTAGAGAAACTTTTTTGTTTTATGTGATGCCATCTTTTTTTCCTTGCTTTTGTTTCCCTTGCCAATAGAGTTCAGTCCTGAAGGTATCATTGAAGCCAGTATCATGGAGTGTTTTGCCTATGTTTTCTCCAAAATATTTTACGGTTTGGAATCTATCATCAAGTCATTAATCTATTTTGAGTTTACTTTTGTGCATGGTGTGAGATAGTGATCTTATTTTATTCTTTTGCATGTGGTAATTGCATTTTTCCAATGCAATTTGTTGAAAATATTTCCTTTTATCCATTTTATATCCTTGGCTCTTTTTCTGTAAGTGATCTATGTATGGCAGAATTTAACTCTGGGGTCTCAATCTTATTCCATTAATAAGTGTCATTACAATACCATTTGGTTACTGTAGCATTATGGTACAGTTTGAAGTTGATGAGCATGATACCTCCATTCTTCTATTGTTGTCTCACTATTTTGATTATTTTTATTTTATTTAAAGAAGATGCAATACATAGTTGACACAGTTGACTGTCATACATTTGTTTCCAGATAAGAGCAAGCAAAATTACTTTTAAAAAGAATAAAAATGGGGGACAAAAAGAATAATAAAAATAAATAAAAAGAAGAAAAGAAGAAAATAAAGTTCAAGTAAGTTTGTAAAACTTATTATGTCTCCAATAAGGTCATTAAATCATTGGCAAAAGTTTAGTAAGCTCTTACTGCTAGCTGAGCAGATTCAGTTATTTCATTTGTTTCTAAACATTTAGTGACCTAAACTACAAATTGGTGTGTTCCTATGGGGATGACAGCATCAAAAAATGAAGATGTGGCCATGCAGTTCAGGAATTCAAACTACTATTATTGATATTGCCATCTTTAGGGGGTCTGTCCTCAGCTACAAGGTCTCCAAAAAGTGGAAGGTGGTAGGAGTGTGAGTGTGACAGCTCTCTCTCCAAAAACGTGCTGGTTCCTTCCATTAACAAAGTCTGACCAAAGGAAGCCCAACAATGAACAATTTGGCAACACAGTTCTTTTTTTTTTTTTTTTCTATTTAAACACCTTGATTACATACATGATTGTGTTTGGGTTTCAGTCATAAAAGGAACACCACCCATCACCAGTGCAACATTCCCATCACCCAAGTCCCAAATCTCCCTCCTCCCCACCCAACCCCCGCCTGTACCCTAAACAGGCTCTGCATTTCCCTCATACATTCTCAATATTAGGACAGTTCAAAATGTAGTTATTTCTCTACCTAAACTCATCACTCTTTGTGGTGAGCTACCTGAGGTGAGCTGGAACTTCCAGCTCTTTTCTCTTTTGTGTCTGAAATTTATTATTGCAAGAATGTCTTTCATTTTTCTTAAAACCCATAGATGAGTGAGACCATTCTGCGTTTTTCTCTCTCTCTTTGACTTATTTCACTCAGCATAATAGATTCTGTGTACATCCATGTATAGAAAAATTTCATGACTTCATCCCTCCTGACAGCTGCATAATATTCCATTGTGTATATGTACCACAGTTTCTTTAGCCATTCGTCTGTTGAAGGGCATCTTGGTTGTTTCCAGAGTCTTGCTATGGTAAATAGTGCTGCAATGAATATAGGTGTAAGGAAGGGATTTTTGTATTGTATTTTTGTGTTCTTAGAGTATATTCCTAGGAGTGGTATAGCTGGATCGTATGGGAGCTCGATTTCCAGTTTTTGGAGGAATCTCCATATTGCTTTCCATAAAGGCTGAACTAGACGGCATTCCCACCAGCAGTGGATAAGGGTTCCTTTCTCTCCACATCCCCGACAGCACTGTTTGTTCTCATTCTTTGTGATGTGTGCCATTCTCTGTGGTGTGAGGTGGTATCTCATTGTTGTTTTGATTTGCATCTCTCTGATGACTAGTGATGTGGAGCATTTCTTCATGTGTCTTTTGGCCATTTGTATTTCTTCTTTGTCAAAGTGTCTGTTCATTTCTTCTCCCCATTTTTTGATGGGATTAGATGTTTTTTTCTTGTAAATTTCTGTTAGTGCCTTGTATATTTTGGAGATTAGCCCTTTGTCTGATGGGTATTGGGTGAATAGATTCTCCCACTCAGTGGGTGGCTCTTGTATCCTGGGCACTATTTCCTTTGAGGTGCAGAAGCTTCTCAACTTAATATATTCCCATTTGTTAATCTCTGTTTTCACTTGCTTGGAGAGTGCAGTTTCCTCCTTGAAGATGCCTGAAGTCTCAATGTCCTGGAGAGTTTTGCCTATGTGTTGTTCTATATATCTTATGGTTTGGGGTCGGATATCGAGGTCTTTAATCCATTTGGATTTTACCTTCGTACATGATGTTAGCTGGGGGTCTAAGTTCAATTTTTTACAAGTGGCTAGCCAGTTGTGCCAACACCACTTGTTGAAGAGGCTTTCCTTGCTCCATTTAGGATTTCCTGCTCCTTTATCAAAAATTAGGTGATTGTATGTCTGGGGAACATTTTCTGAGTATTCAAGCCTATTCCACTGATCTGAGGGCCTGTCTTTATTCCAATACCATGCTGTTTTGATAAATATTGCTTTGTAGTAAAGTTTAAAGTTGGGGAAAGTAATTCCTCCCATATTCTTTTTCCCAATGATTGCTTTAGCTATTCTAGGGTGTTTATAGTTCCAAACAAATTTCAAAAGTGCCTGATCTACCTCTTTGAAGAATGTCATAGGTATCTTTAGAGGGATAGCATTAAATCTGTATAACGCCTTGGGGAGTATTGACATTTTGATGATGTTAATCCTGCCAATCCATTAGCAGGGTATGTGTTTCCATTTCCGCATGTCCTCTCTTATTTCTTGGAGCAGAGTTTTATAGTTTTCTTTGTATAGGTCTTTCACATTTTTAGTCAAGTTGATTCCAAGATATTTGAGTTTGTGTGGCACTATTGTGAATGGGGTTGTTTTCTTTTTTTTTTTTAAATATAATTTTTATTTTGATCATAGTGTCTTACATATTGTTGACAATAACATTTTAGGTACATATTTACATAAAATCATGGGGGATTCCCATCCCCAAATTGTCCTCCCTACCCCTCCGTTGTTGTCCTACCTCCCATTTCCTCTTCCCTCACCCCCAGGGCGGCTAGAATATGTGGTCCCCTCTGTATCCAACCCACTACTTAGTAGTCTTGCACCTGTTTGGTCTTGATGCCTCCCGTATCTCCCCCTCTAACTGTAGGCAGGACTAGCTAGTTCAAGTTGCGTGGTTTTGCCTGAGAAGGAGAAGATAAATAAACTGGGGTAAGAGTCTAATACTCCCAAAATGGGTGGAATCCTTCTAGAGGCTCTCATCATCGATTTGGGAGATGAAGGAGAGAAAGAAGGTGAAACACTCCACCAGTACCAAAAAAAGTGTCAATTATCCAGTGAGGACTCCAGCTATATCGATAAGCACCACAAAAAAAACAGCCGAAAAACAAAGCAAAACAGACAGACAAACAAACAAACAAAAAACAGAACAAAAACAAACAAACAAACCAAAAACACGCCATTATTTGAAATAAGAAACATGGCATAGCACATAACGAGGGAAAAGAAAAGAATAGAAAAAAATAAGTATAATTGGGGACGACGATTTCAATAATCACACCCAAACAGAGAAATCGACCAAAATAGATAGGTAAATAAAAATAATAATAACAATAATAAATGAAGGTAAAAGATATATATGTATATATATATATATATATACACACACACATATATATACATATATATAAAATACTAAGTTTTTGTGCTTTTTGTATTTTTGCTTTTTCCCCTCCTGCCCTGGCACAGTAAATATTGGGGTCATTCGAAAAGGAATTCACATGGCCTAAGAAATATGGGGTTTCTCCGTCCTTGGAGTATACTGTCATGGGATCAGCTCCAGACTTTGCTCAGGATCATTTATTCTCCTGGTGGTGTTTTTTGGCGTGTGGAAGACTTCTGTTCTGTCCAGGGTGATACACTCAGAGCTCTGTGTTTAGAGGTCTCAGTATCTGCACAGATCCTGAGGTAGGACTTATGGTGAGGTCAGTCTTTGTGGTTCTAGAGGTTCTGTTACCTCAGTGTCGTTTTAGTCCATCTTCTGTGGTTGGTGACCTTGGTCTTTGCACTGAACCTAAGATGGCACCTAGGTTAGCGTCTTTCTTTGTCCTTCCAGAAGGCCCATTCTGTTGCAGTTGTCTCTGTCAGATCTTTGGGACTGGGGGTCATGCTTATTGTGCAAGTCATAGTTCAAACCCTAAACTAGGGCTTTTTTATTGGTCCCAAGATGTATACTGTCTGGTCGTGGTTCTAGTAGCCAGTCATCTGTAAGTCACGATCTTGGCTTTTGGACCTACCAAAGGGTGCCGAGTCTTCTGGTTTTGTCTTGTCGTTAGCTGGTAAGGTAGGCTAATCTGCTCTAAGGTCAAGTTGTTCACATTTTCCTCTTTGTCAGGATATCATGTTAGAGCTGGTCCTTGTTGTTGACCCCGCAGTATTAAGGCTGTTCCGGATGGAGTTTGTTTCCTGTAGCTGTTGTGAAGTGCTGTGCCGATTCTATGTCTGGGATCCAGGGTTCAAGGCTGGATGAATGGCATCTAATCATCTGAGGTCTAAGTGATTCCACATGACATATTTTCAAGGTTAGAGATAACCCTGTATTGTAAACAACTATGAGTTCCCATCTCTAGTAGATAAGAGCTCTTTTTTTTATATATAAGGTTTCCCCATTATTTAGTGTGTCTTTGCAGGGGGAGGTGGAGCCACATTGTATTGTCGGTGTGGTTGGGGGTGGACAGAGGGGATAACAGACACAGGTCACATGGGGTTGTTTTCTTAATGTCCATTTCTTCCTTATTACTATTGGTGTATAGAAAGGCCATTGATTTTTGTGTGTTAATTTTGTAGCCTGCCACCTTGCTATATGAGTCTATTGTTTCTAGAAGCTTTTTGGTAGAGTCTTTAGGGTTTTCTAAGTAGAGCATCATGTCATCTGCAAACAGTGAGAGCTTGACTTCTTCCTTTCCTATCTGGATTCCCTTGATATCTTTTTCTTGCCTAATCGCTATAGCAAGTACTTCCAGTGCTATGTTGAATAGGAGTGGTGAGAGAGGACAGCCTTGTCTTGTGCCAGAATTTAGAGGGAAGGCTTTTAGTTTTTCTCCATTGAGGATAATATTTGCCACTGGCTTGTGGTAGATGGCCTTAACTATATTGAGAAAGGTTCCTTCCATTCCCATCTTGCTGAGAGTTTTGATCAAGAATGGGTGTTGGACCTTGTCAAATGCTTTCTCTGCATCTATTGATATAATCATGTTGTTTTTATTTTTCTTGTTGTTGATGTTGTGTATTATGTTGATAGACTTACGGATGTTAAACCATCCTTGCATTCCTGGGATGAAACCTACTTGATCGTAGTGGATGATCTTCTTAATGAGGTATTGAATCCTATTTGCCAGGATTTTGTTGAGGATCTTTGCATCTGCATTCATCAGCGATATTGGTCTGTAATTTTCTTTTTTCGTAGCATCTCTGTCTGGTTTAGGTATTAAGGTGATGTTGGCTTCATAAAAGCTATTTGGGAGTGTTTCCACTTGTTCAATTTCATGAAAGAGTCTTGCCAGGATTGGTAGTAGTTCCTCTTGGAAAGTTTGATAGAATTCATTAGTGAATCCATCTGGGCCTGGGCTTTTGTTTTTGGGCAGACTTTTGATTACCATTCTAATTTCATCAATGGTGATGGGGGTGTTTAGATATGCTACATCCTCTTCTTTCAACCGTGGAAGATTATAAGAGTCCAAGAATATATCCATTTCTTCCAGGTTCTCATTTTTAGTGGCATAGAGTTTTTCAAAGTAGTTTCTGATTACCCTTTGAATCTCTGTCATATCAGTAGTGATCTCTCCTTTTTCATTCCTAATACGAGTTATCAAGTTTCTCTCTCTCTTTCTTTGTTAGGTTTGCCAGTGGTCTATCAATCTTGTTTATTTTTTCGAAGAACCAACTTCTGCTTTCGTTGATCTTTCGGATTGTTTTTTGGGTTTCCATTTCGTTGATTTCTGCTCTCAGCTTTGTTATTTCCTTCTGTCTTCCTATTTTTGGGTACTTTTGTTGACTACTTTCTAGTTCTATTAGCTGTGTCATTAAGCTACTCAGGTAAGCTCCTTCTTCCTTCCTGATGTGTGCTTGCAAAGCTATAAATTTTCCTCTCAGTACTGCTTTTGCTGTGTCCCATAAGTTCTGAGAGTTTGTGTCTTTATTGTCATTTGTTTCCAGGAACCTTTTGATTTCCTCCTTGATTTCATCTCGAACCCACTGGTTATTGAGTATGAGGCTGTTTAACTTCCAGGTGTTAAAGTTTTTCTTCTGAGTCCCTTTGGAATTTACAAATAATTTCAGAGCCTTGTGGTCAGCGAAGGTAGTCTGCAAAATTTCTATCCTCTTGATCTTATGGAGGTATGTTTTATGTGCCAGCATGTAGTCTATCCTGGAGAATGTCCCATGTACATTGGAGAAGAATGTATATCCAGGTTTCTGGGGATGGAGTGTCCTATATATATCCACTAGGCCTCTTTCTTCCATTTCTCTCCTCAGGTCTAGTATATTCTTGTTGGGTTTCAGTCTGGTTGACCTATCCATTGTTGACAAAGCAGTGTTGAGGTCCCCCACAATTATTGTGTTGTTATTGATATTGTTTTTCAGATTTGTCAACAGTTGTTTTAAATATTTTGCTGGCTCCTCATTTGGTGCATATATGTTTAGGAGATTTATTTCTTCCTGCTCTACATACCCCTTGATTAATATAAAATATCCATCTTTGTCCCTTACAACCTTCCTGAGTATAAAGTTTACATTATCTGATATTAGTATGGCCACTCCAGCTTTTTTATGGGTGTTGTTTGCTTGGATAACTTTTCTCCAGCCTTTTATTTTGAGTCTATGTTTGTTCTGACTATTCAGGTGCGTTTCTTGTAGGCAGCAGAAGGTTGGATTGAGTTTTTTGATCCATTTAGCCACTCTGTGTCTCTTAACTGGTGCATTTAGTCCATTGACATTGAGAGAAAGAATTGTCCTGGGATTTAATGCCATCTTTATATCGAAATTTGGTGTGTCTTTTGGTCAGTCTTGTCTTAGATTAGGTCTTTCAGTTTTTCTCTTAAGACTGGTTTTGAGTCTGTAAATTTTCTGAGCTGTTTTTTGTTTGTGAAACCATGTATTCTTCCGTCAAACCGGAAAGTGAGTTTTACTGGGTACAGTATTCTAGGTGAAGCATTCATTTCATTCAGTCTTGTCACAATATCCCACCACTGCTTTCTGGCATTTAGTGTTTCTGGTGACAGGTCTGCTGTAAATCTCAAGGATGCTTGCTTGAATGTAATTTCCCCTTTTGATCTTGCTGTTTTCAGAATTCTGTCTATCTGTGGGATTTGTCATTGTGACTAGGATGTGTCTTGGGGTGGTTTTTCTTGGGTCTCTTTTGGTTGGTACTCTTCGAGCATGCAGGATTTGATCACATATATTCTTTAGCTCTGGGAGTTTCTCTTTAATAATGTTCTTGACCGTTGATTCTTCCTGGAAATTTTCTTCCTGGGTCTCTGGGACTCCAATGATTCTTAAGTTGTTTCTGTTGATCTTATCATAGACCTCTATTTTCATCTGTTCCCATTCTTTGACTAATTTTTCCATTGTCTGTTCATTTGTTTTAAGTTTTTTTTCCAATCTCTCCTGTTGTATGGAATTGTTATGTATCTCATCTTCCACAGCACCAAGTCTATTCTCAGCTTCTGATACTCTGTCCCAGAGCTTATCCATTTTGTCATTCACTTCGTTTACTGATTTTTTCAGGCCTGTTATTTGACATGTTATTTCAGTTTGGAGTTTTGTGATTTCTGTCTTCATATTTTCTTGATTCTTATTAGTGTTCTGTTCTATTCTATTCATGGTTTCTTTGAGTTCTTTGAGTATATTCCATATTGCTACTCTAAAGTCCTTATCTGAGAGATTGATTAGTTGGTTGGTCGTTAACTGGTCATCAGAATTGTCATCTTCATTCTCTATGTCTGATGCTGGCCTGCGTTGTTTCCCCATTGTCACACTTGTATTGTGGGTTTTTCTACGTGTTGTGGTGGTATTCATTGGTTATATGATGCAGGCAATGCACTTCTCTGGCTCCGCCCTTTCTGGATGGGCCGACTTGCCTCCAAGGTAGGGGAGTCCTCCGTGGATGAAGCCTCACACAGGATCAAATCTTAGGCCCAAGCACGCAGCAGAGAAGACAGTCTGGAGAGAAATTCTTGCTTCTGTGATCCAGCACAGTTCTTAGTGTGGTTTTTTTCTTCTTGTGATGGTGTTCTTTTTTTAGAAAGAGCGCACGGCTGCGTTGCGAAGTGGAGCTAAGTGCCTTCTGGAGCCTCTTTTCAGCCCACTCTCAGGAGGTTCACGCAACAGGATAGCAGAGAGACACTCACAGGCAGCACTCACAGTTTTTCACAGTCGGGCCCCACTGGTCAGGCATAGTTTTCACTCGCTCGCTGGGCAGCTTCAGAATGCTGTATTTTTGGGGTTCACTTCCCAGGACTCTGAGGAGAGTCACTGGCTCGCTGGGTAGCTTCCGAATGTAGTTTCTTTGGGGTTCGCTTCCCAGGGCTCTGAGGAGAGCTTCCAGAGTTCAGGAAAGACAGAGAAGGGTAGGACAGGGCTCCCTTCCGGTGCTCAGTTTCCTCAGAAGAAGCACAGCCGGGTGGAGACTCTGCAGGTAGAGCAATCAGCACTCTGCCTGGAAACCCCCACATCCAGCCATTTCTTACTCACTCACTGGCTCGCTGGGTAGCTCCCGAATGTAGTTTCTTTGGGATTCGCTTCCCAGGGCTCTGAGGAGAGCTTCCAGAGTTCAGGAAAGACAGAGAAGAGTAGGGCAGGGCTCCCTTCAGGTGCTCAGTTTCTGGTTTGCTGGGTAGCTTCCAAATGTAGTTTCTTTGGGGTTCGCTTCCCAGGGCTCTGAGGAGAGCTTCCAGAGTTCAGGAAAGACAGAGAAGGGTAGGACAGGGCTCCCTTCCGGTGCTCAGTTCCTCAGAAGAAGCACAGCCCGGTGGAGACTTTGCAGGTAGAGCAATCAGCACTCTGCCTGGAAACCCCCACATGCAGCCATTTCTCACTCACTCACTGGCTCGCTGGGTAGCTCCCGAATGTAGTTTCTTTGGGGTTCACTTCCCAGGGCTCTGAGGAGAGCTTCCAGAGTTCAGGAAAGACAGAGATGGGTAGGACAGGGCTCCCTTCCGGTGCTCAGTTCCTCAGAAGAAGCACAGCCTGGTGGAGACTTTGCAGGTAGAGCAATCAGCACTCTGCCTGGAAACCCCCACATGCAGCCATTTCTCACTCACTCACTGGCTCGCTGGGTAGCTCCCGAATGTAGTTTCTTTGGGGTTCGCTTCCCAGGGCTCTGAGGAGAGCTTCCAGAGTTCAGGAAAGACAGAGAAAGGTAGGACAGGGCTCCCTTCCGGTGCTCAGTTCCTCAGAAGAAGCACAGCCCGGTGGAGACTTTGCAGGTAGAGCAATCAGCACTCTGCCTGGAAACCCCCACATGCAGCCATTTCTCACTCCACAACACAGTTCTTAAATAAAGTTTTTTTTTTTAAATGCTGGTGATATCAGCCCAAATACCAGCATACCTGGTATTTAGTTACATTGATGTCTGCAGTGAATCACAGAGGAGTGATCAACAGGAGCATAAGCAAAGCAGCCATTATAGGTGATGGATGCCGGTATGGCTTTAAGAGAGTGTGAGGTTAGCTCATCCTCTCCTCCAACATTGCCTGCTTTTAGTTGTGCTGCCAGTGTACAATGATTTTTCACAGTTTGGTTAATATCTCTATCAAGAACAGCATGAGTCTATGGAGCTGGCCAGGTTCAGACATAGCAATTGCCTATTTTTTAATTTTTTATATTTAAATGTTATTTTAGGCATCATGGTTTACAGAATTGTTAATAGTAGGATTTCATGCATAAAATTGCACCATTCCATCCACCAGAGTTTCTACTTCTCTCTACCATTGTACCAATGCCTTTTGCCCATAATAATATTATTACTGAAGACTAGTCTAAATTTCTGTTGTCTTTGGACACATCTTTTTCTATGTTACTTTATAATCCACATATGAATAGGTAATTCTGTCTGTCTTCTTGCTTTTTTTAAATTTATTTTGAATCACTTGAAAATCCAGTTAAAAGTTATTCATGATGAGTTTCATTTGTACAATGTCTAGCACCCAGTGCACATTTGCCATCAATGTCCCCAGTTTGCTTCCCATTCTTCCCCTGACCTCCTTCCTGCCTGCTTCTATGGCAGACATATCTCTCTCTTCTCTTTTTCTCTTTCTCTCTCTCTCTCCTCTCTCCCCTATTCCCTCTTCCCCCTTTCTCTCTCTCTTCTTTTAGACAATAGTTTGCAATATTGTTACTGAAGGATTCACATGAATATCATTTTATCTCTACTTCACCAATTCTTTATTACAGTGATCATTTCCAAATATTATTGTCATAGAGGTCCCTTCTTTGGCCTAGCTGCATTTCCCCACTTTTTATAACAAGCTTCATCTTGGTCCTCATCTCTATTTTATTTGAGTATTTTATGCCATTTTTATGTCCCATAAATGAGTTTGATCATTTTATGTCTATCACTATCACTCTATCTCACTTCACTCAGCATAATATTCTCCATATCCATTCATGTCCTTACTTTCTAACTAACTGTACTCACCATGAGATGCTTCAGATTGTAGAAAATTGAACAATATCATCCTTTCTCAAAGCCACATAGTATTCCATTGTACATGTGTATTTCAGTATCTTTGTCCATCATCTTATCTTGGATTTGAGTTGTTTTCATATTTTGGCCATTTTGAATAATGCTGAAATGAGCACAGGAGGGAAGATATATTTTTAACTAGGTTTTTTGGGCCTTTGGGTTAGATGCCAAGAAGTGAAATGCCATCATATGGAAGCTCACTCACTTTTGGCAATTCACAATCTATTGTGACTCCAAATAAAGCATAGTAATAAGTCTCCAAGTTCTAATTATTCTTTTATATTTTTCTGTTTGACCCAACAATTATTTAATAAGTAGCATGTTTTTTGCATTTATATTTTAATATTTTGAATATTCTTTACATAATTTTCATTTTATACTATCTTGATCTATAAAGATATTTAACATGGTTTCAGTCTTTAAGAATTTATTGACGGACCTGGAGAGATAGCACAGCGGCGTTTGCCTTGCAAGCAGCCGATCCAGGACCAAAGGTGGTTGGTTCGAATCCCGGTGTCCCATATGGTCCCCCGTGCCTGCTAGGAGCTATTTCTGAGCAGACAGCCAGGAGTCACCCCTGAGCACTGCCGGGTGTGGCCCAAAAACCCAAAAAAGAAAAAAAAAAAGAATGTATTGACACTTGTTTTACACATTGACAAAATGTGATCTAGCCTAGCAAATTTCTTTTTTTTTTTTAATATGATTTTTATTTTGATCATCGTGGCTTACATATTGTTGACAATATTATTTTAGGTACATATTTACATAAAAGCAAGGGGGATTCCCATCACCAGATTGTCTTTACCTATACCTCCATTTTTGTCCTCCCTCCCATTTCCTCGTCCCTCACCCTCAGGGTGGCTAGAATATGTGGTCCCCTCTGTATCTGACCCACTACCTAGTAGTCTTGCACCTGTTTGGTCTTGGTGTCTCCCTTATTTCCCCCTCTAACTGGAGGTAGGACTAGTTAGTTCAAGATGCATGGTTTTGTTTGAAAAAGAGAAAAGAAATAAGCTGGGGTAAGAGACTAATATGCCGAAAATGTGCGGAATCCTTCTAGGGGCTCTCATCAACGCTTTGAGAGATCAAGGAGATAAAGAAGGTGAAACACTCCCCCCGTACCAAAAGAAGTGTCAAATATCCAGTGAGGATTCCGGCTATATCGATTAGCACCACAAAAAAACAAGCAAACGAAAAAAAAAAAAGAAAAACAGACAAACAAAAACAAAAACAAAAAAGAAACAAACAAAAACAAATCAAAACGAAAACCGCTATGGTCTTGAAATAAGAAACATGGCATAGCACATAAAGAAAGGAAAGAAAAGAAGAGAAAAAAAAAGTATAACTGGGGACAACAATTTCAATAATCACACCCAAACAGAGAAATCTACCAAAGATAGGTAGGTAAATAATAATAATAATAATAATAATAATAATAATAATAATAATAATAATAATAAATGAAGATAAAAATAATATATATATATAAAAAATAACCGAGGTTTTGTACTTTTTTTATTTTTGTTTTTTCCCTCCTGCCCTGGCACAGTAAATATTGGGGTCATTCAAAGAGGAATTCACTTGGCCTAAGAAATATGGGGTTTCTCCGTCCTTGGAGTATATTGTCATGGGATCAACTATAGACTCTGCTCAGGATCATTTATTTTCCCTGTGGTGCTTTTGTGGTGTGTGGAAGACTTCTGCCCTGTCCTGTGTGATACAATCAGACCTCTGTGTCTAGAGGTCTCTGTATCTGCACGGATCCTGAGGTGGGACTTATGATGAAGTCAGTCATTGTGGTTCTTTTTCTTTTTTTTTTTTTTTGGGCCACACCCGTTTGATGCTCAGGGGTTACTCCTGGCTATGTGCTCAGAAATCGCCCCTGGCTTGGGGGGACCATATGGGACACCGGGGGATCGAACCGTGGTCCGTCCTACGCTAGCGCTTGCAAGGTAGACACCTTACCTCTAGTGCCACCTTCCTGGCCCAGTCTTTGTGGTTCTTGAGGTTCCGTTCCTTCAGTGTCATTTTAATCCATCTTCTGTGGTTGGAGATCTTGGTCTTTGTGTTGAACCTGGGATGGCGCCTAGGATAGCGTCTTTCTTTGTGCTTCCCGAAGCCCCATTCTGTTACAATTGTCTCTGCCAGACCTTTGGAACTGGGGATCATAAGTATTGTGCAGGTCATAGTTCAAACCCTAAACTAGGGCTTTTTTATTGGTCCCAAGATATATACAGTCTGGTCATGGTTCTAGCAGCAGTCCTCTATAACTCACGATCTTTAGCCTAGCAAATTTCTATATGCAGTAAAGAATAAGGTTTTACCCCCACTTTATTGCTTTTCTCTTCTTCAAACAAAACCACATAACTTGAACTATCTAGTTCCGCCTCTCAAATAGAGGAGGAAATAAGGGAGGTACCAGGACCAAACAGATATATGATCACTATGTAGTAAGCTAGACACAGAGGGGACCACTTACTCTAGCAGCCCCGGGGGGTGATGGTGGGGGATATGGGATGTAGGATGGAAAAGGGGGTGGAGAAAGGACAAATTTGGTGATGGGAATTTCCCTGATTCAATGTTAATATGTACCTAAAATACTACTGTGAAGGATATGTAAGCCAATGTGGTCAAAATAAAAATTATATATAATAAAAAATAAAAAAGAAAACTAAAAAAAAAAAAAAAGAATAAGGTGCATTTGGCCTTTCAGGGGATTGGAGGTATCTTTAAATGTCTAATATCCCCACACGGTCCAACACCTCATTTGAGAAACACGATTTTTTAGTTTCTGATTGATAATAGTTTAAGATTCTAAATTGGCTGTTTTTCACAAGATACTTATAAAACAATTAAAACCTATTAGGTTTCTTAGTTACACTTTCAGTAAAGAAATTAGCAGGGTTAAGTAGATAGGACAGTCATTAAGGTGATTGCCATGCCTGTGGCTGACCGTATTTCAATCCCTGACACTGCCAGGAGTCACCTCTGAACACAGAGCCCAGAGTAAACCCCATGTGTGGCCCTGCCCAAAGCAGTTAGTATACAAAGAAAGTTAACATTAGTGAGATTTGATCAGATAATACATCTTAATAGATTAACAAAATAAGAGAACTTCATGGTGCTAATTAATTTTTCCCCAAGATAACATTGTTAATAAAAATGTAGAAAGCTAAATTCTCCAAGTGTGAATGGAAGAAAAAGGAGTGCTTGGTAGAGATAATACACAAGTTTTATGGGGCTTTATTTTTTTGCCATTGTTATGAGGACCACACATGGCAGTGCTTGAAACCTCAAAGACTAGACCCAGTTGTGGTGTTCAGGGGTTAAGCCTGGCTCTGTGCTTAGAAATTATTCCTGGTGATGCACAAAGAAAGAAGTCATTAGCTCTTGTGGAAACTTTCTAGAATCCACACAGAGAGACTGAAACCTACATTGTGTATCAACACACTTAATATACCCTTTAAAACCAATGGTAACTTACCCTGTAGAAGACAGTGATGCTCTCATGTGGAGCTAGCTACTATCCCAGATACTTCCTATGACAGACAAGGACAACATGTATGAGTTACAATATACCTCAAACCTTACCCTGGCCCTCCCAACATAAATTAATATTTCAGTTTCTCTCCAGATCTCACACATGTCTCTTGTAGACTACACTAACACTTTGGTGTTAGTGACACTTTGCAGGAAAAGGAATTCTGGAAAACAAAGTATCAGCTTCATAAATTTACAGAAAAACAAACCCATCATAAATCTATTTGGGCTATTATGATGTCTGTGATTTCTTTCAGAATTACTCAGGAGAGGGACCAAAGTGGTGGCACAAGTGGTAGGGCTTTTGCTTTGCATGTGTTGACCTAGGACAGACCACAGTTTGATTCCCTGGCATCCCAAATGATCCTCCAAGCCAGGAGCAATTTCTGAGCACATAGCCAGAAGTAACCCCTGAGCTCACTGGGTGTGGCTCAAAAAGAAAAGAAAAAAAAAAAAGAATTACCCAGGAGAAATGATTTAGTAGATTGACATATTATCTTATAAGCTAATATTGTATAAAACTATATCAGACACTTAAGCATCATTTGATTATTTTATGTATATGTATTATGAAACTTAATGTAGTTAAAATTTGTTTTTGTTTTGTTTTGCTTTGGTTTGTTTTTTGGGCCACACCCGGTGATGCTCAGGGGTTACTCCTGGCTATGCACTCAGAAATCACTCCTGGCTTGGGGGAACATATGGGAGCCTGGGGATCGAACACAGGTCAGTCCAGCCACATGCAAGACAAATGCCCTACCACTGCACTGTACTGCCTGCCCCAAAAGAATTTTAAGAAATATAAGAAAGAAGCTGGGGAGGTGATAAAGCACATGTGCTGTATATATGAGGTCTTAGATATAATCCCTAGTGATACAACATAGAAATAAAGGAAAGTTAAGTGAGGGAGAGAGAGAGAGGGAGAGAGAGAGGCTGAGAGGCTGAGAGAGAAGAGAGGGAAAGCAAGAGATAGAGTAGAAATATCTTAGTAAAACAGAAGCTGTCTGACTTAGTTTTCATGCAGTAAGAGACAAGAGAAAGCTAAAGGCTAATAAATAGCCTGGCTACAGCTGCTAGATGTAATAGCAAAAAGGTTTAAAAATATGTTAACTCTACTTATATGTTCATACAGTGCAGAAATATTAGGCAATTAGGCAATGCTGATCATCTATATGTATAGAGGTATCCTTGAGATAATATATAAAAATTATAGGCAATCCCACCTTTGAATGTCCATCTCTCTGAAATTTTTACCATCAACCGTTCATTCTGAGGCCCAGAACTGTGGGGTTTTAACCCAACAAGCCTGTCTGCTTCACTTGCTGTTTTTCTTTGAAGGGTTTCAAGATATACTTTATGAGATGCCAGCAAATAGAATACTCTATAGTGGTTTTAGGGTACCTGACTCTCCAGTCTGGGATTTATTGACTCATTTTTTTCTCCCAAATGCATTACACTAGGTTTGAGACTGCATTGAAACTTGAAAGCACAGTCAAAAGATAAGAACTGATGACAGGAGAAATCATTCAGTGGGTAAAGCACTTGCCTTGCACACCCCTGAGCACCTCCAGGACTAGTTCCTGAGTGCAGAGCCAGGAGTAAACCCTGAGCATTGAGGGGTGTGTCAAAAACAAAACAAAATAAAATGCAAAACTACCCAAAAAAAAAAGAAAATAAAGAAGTGTGAGATTTTATTCATCAGACATTTGTTAATTGACCATTAGAGCATTGTTGACGGCATTAAAGATACAAATAAATTCATACTTTTTGCCTTGCTTTATGACACTGACTTTGGCCAGGAATAGATAAAATTAATAGATAAGAGAAAGAACAATGATGTGTATTCAAAACATAGCGCATATGATTTGCTGGCAGAATGTCAAGGTTAATCCTTGGAAATATATGGATTTCTATGTACCACTGGGTATAATCCCCCAGCATTGAACAGGAATAAACCCCAAGAACCATTAGGTGTAGTTTAAAAAATATATATACATATATACTTATATTAAGAATATAACATAGTTACTAGCTACTGCAAGAAAAAGAAGCAGAAGGCAAATATGTTACAAAGAAAAAGATAAAACAGTTATTTGTATGCAATATGATTGTCTTTGTAGAAAAATCCTAAAGAAACTGCAAAAAGACTACTAGAACAAATAAGTGAATTTGGTAAAGTTGGAGAACACAAGGTCAATACATAAACATCAATCAGATTTCTATATACTAACAATGAAGAACTAGAGATGAGAAGCCAAACTGTGGAATACTGCCTTCGCTTATGCCTACAGGTTCAAGCCTGCTCATGATTTTCATCTTCATAACCACTGACTGTAGATACTTTGAAATAGTTCAGCATTCTCCACAACTGCATAATCCAATTCTTTGTAATAAAACTTTCCTTGCCTCTTACTGTACATGATATATAAATAGAATTATAAATGTTGAGGCATTTATTTACTTACTACTAAGTATATTTCTATTGTACATTGAATCCTATTGAATATCCATAAAATTATAAATTAATTTTATCACAATTATGAATTTATGTTCTTAAAAATAATGTTCAAAAAATAAAAATAGAAGCTATATTTTAAGAAACTAGGTTTTCAAATCATTTCTTTGATAAAGAACTTATATCCAGGATATATATAAGAAACTTAAAACTTTGTAAGAAAAAGAAAACCTGAGGACAATTCTTTAAGATAAATATGAGACTAGGAAACAAATTCATAAAAATATGCTGATGTTGACAGCCATTTATTGAGAAATGCAAATTAAATCAATTAGGTACTGCTAGGGACCGGAGAGAAAGCATGGAGGTAAGGCATTTACCTTGCGTACAGAAGGTTGGTGGTTTGAATTCCGGCATCCCATATGGTCTCCTGTGCCTGCCATGATTAACACCTGAGCGCTGCATGGTGTGACCCCAAAAAAATTAGGTACTACTAACTACCAATTTGAATTGCATGCACATCTTACTATATCATATGTTTTCTAATAAGTGGTGCAACTAAAACTGTTTGCTGTTGTTGGGTTTATTTTTTGGTTAAACTGGGTGATTCTAATGAATTACCTATCTTGGGTCTTGGGGGACCATATGGAATGCCAGTGATTGAACCTAGGTCAGCCACAGCGAGGCATGCATCTTACCATCTGTACTATCTCTCCAATTTATCAACTAAAACTCTTAACTCATAGGTTGTTGAAAGAAATGCAAAATACTATAGCTACTCCAAGAACATGTAATTCCTCCCTTCCCCAGAACATGTAATTTTTAATAAGATAATGCATAGAATTGATACATGGTCAAATGTTCCTATATCTAGATATTTCTCAAATAGTAATTAAAAATTGTGTTCACATAGGGATATGATAATGCTTATTGTAGCTTGTTAACAATTACAGAATATTGGGAGAACTCAAATGTCAGACAAATGAGTAACACATAAGGAAATTCCTTTTATATTTTAGATTTTTGGGGTTTTTTTATTTTTAAAAAATTACTTTATTTAATCATGGTTACAAGATTGTTTATAATAGTTCCCCCCTACCCCAGTTACAAAGTGATTCATGATTGGATTTCAGTCATACAGTGACAACACCCTTCACCAGTGCACCTTTCCCACCACCAGTGTCTCCATTTTTTCTCTTGCCCTTCCCTCTGCCCTCTCCCCTGCCTGCTTCTGGGGCAGATTATTTTCTTCTCTTTCTTCCTTTTTCCTTTCAAACACTGTGGTTTGCAATATTGTTACTGAAGTGCTATCATCCATATTATTTAAAAAAAATTTAAACACCATGGCTACAAGGTTGTTCATAATACAATTTTTTCTCAATAAAGTTGTTTATGATTGAGTTAGTCATACATGTATATACATGTCATATGGTCATACATGTACAAAACCTTTCACCAGTGCACATTTCCCCTCACCAATGTCCCTAGTTTGTCGCCCACATACCCTCCCCCCTCTTGTATCTGGGCAGGCACTTTACTACTTTTTCTCTATTTTCTTTTTTGTCACTGATTTGCACTATTGTTAATGAAGGGATGCCATGCATATCACTTTATCCCTTTTCTTTTTTTTTATTTAAACACCTTGATTACATACATGATTGTTTTTGGATTTCAGTCATAAAAGGAACACCACCCATCACCAGTGCAACATTCCCATCACCCATGTCCCAAATCTCCCTCCTCCCCACCGGACCCCTGCCTGTACTCTAAACAGGCTCTGCATTTCCCTCATACATTCTCAATATTAGGACAGTTCAAAATGTAGTTATTTCTCTAACTAAACTCATCACTCTTTGTCGATCCAGCTATACCACTCCTAGGAATATACCCTAAGAACACAAAAATACAATACAAAAATCCCTTCCTTACACCTATATTCATTGCAGCACTATTTACCATAGCAAGACTCTGGAAACAACCAAGATGCCCTTCAACAGACGAATGGCTAAAGAAACTGTGGTACATATACACAATGGAATATTATGCAGCTGTCAGGAAAGATGAAGTCATGAAATTTTCCTATACATGGATGTACACAGAATCTATTATGCTGAGTGAAATAAGTCAGAGAGAGAGAGAAAAACGCAGAATGGTCTGACTCATCTATGGGTTTTAAGAAAAATGAAAGACATTCTTGCAATAATAAATTTCAGACACAAAAGGGAAAAGAGCTGGAAGTTCCAGCTCACCTCAGGAAGCTCACCACAAAGAGTGATGAGTTTAGTTAGTGAAATATTTTAGATTTTTGGACCACACCAAGTTGTGTTCAGAAATTACCGCTGGCTCTGTGCTCAGGATTAGTCCTGGTGGGACTTGAAGACCATCTGTGGTTTCGGACATAAGACCCAGGAAGGCTGCATGCAAGGCAAGCCACCTATTCCTTGTACTACTACTTTGTCCTTGCAAATTTATTAGAAAGTTTAATGTAACCTTGCAATAGAATGCTACCTAGCAATTAAAAAAGTTTATCATATCAGACAAAAATATGGTTTGATATTATTCATTGAATAAAATAAGACAAGATCTAAAAGTGATACTGAGTTTGACCATGTGTCATTCTGTAGAAGGTAGTACTATTATATTTTTTAGAAAAAACCAGCATTCAATAATATTTGTAGTGCAGAAAGAGCATTAACTATAAAAGGGAACTGAAGGATTCATCTCAACAATGAAATTCTCTTACATTTTTATGGGATATACATTAATGCATATATCTGTCAAACTCTGGACTAGAGAAGTAGTACAGTGATAAAGGCTTTATCTTGCATGTGACCAGTCAAAATTCAATTTCCCAAGCCTGGTAAAGTGGTCTCTGAAGGCAGGTCTGGAACTTAGCACTAAGTACAACCAAAACACCAAACAAAACAAATACACAAAAGCCTCACAAAAAATTTACACTGAAATGAGAAATTTTTACTGAGGATTACTAATTTAATTGTAAAATAACATTAGCATATTTTTGTGATGGTTGTTAAATAGAAAATAAATCAGGAAGAAGTATAGCAAATGACTCAACCATGTGAAATGTTATTAGAGTAGATTAAAAAGAGAGAATGTCACTCTGAAAAGATGATTTTGGAATAATCTCATTCAAGCACTCTGGTGTATTTAAGAAAAGGCAGGAAAAACAAAGTAACTAGGACAGAATGAAAAATTACAGAAGAAATGAAAGATGAAATCAAAGTTGAGTTGAAGAGAAGTAATAGATTAATGCAAACAGGTCACTGCTAATGTTTGAATATTAGAATGAAAAGGGAAACTATTGGATACATTGTAAGCCAAAGATTGGCATAATTTGGCTTATATTCCACTAGATCTGTTGTGTTGAGAAGACTATACTCATGTAAGAAGTCTGTTAAAAAGGATGCAGCAATAATTAAGATAGTAAGCAGAATTGTATCACAAATTAAACTGAAATGAAAGAACATTATATACATTTATAATAGATGCATTATAAATTAAAAAATCTATTCTTGATGTACCATATATTGAAGATATATCTAAGGAATCGAGAGTGCGGTTGTAAAAATACAGTTAGTCTAGATAATTAAAACTAAAAAAGAATTCCTAATTTAAATGGAGAAAATTAAAAGAGAAACTAGTGGATGAGGGCTGGAGGGTTAGGGAGAATTTAGTAAAGAGAGCGACATGAAAGTGAGTAAAATATTTGACTGCTAGATATTAATAACAAAATGATTGAAAGTGAATGAGCCAAAGATACAAAGGAAAACAAGGCAGAGGCAGAAAAATAGTACAGTGGTTAGAGAGCTGCAAACTTTCACACAGCCAACCAACCAAGTTTGATCCCAAGCATCCAATATGGGTTCAATCCATCCCACCTTCTCAGTGTTACCACTAATTCCTTAGGAGTAATCGCTAAGCATTGCCTGGTGTGGCCAAAAAAAAAAAAAAAACACAAAATAAAGAAAGCAAGTGTAAATTTCTTAGGACTTAATAAAACAATTTTAAATCAAAATTTTATTGAGTGGGTTCAAAGAGAAAGTACAGTGTTTAAGGTACTTGTTTTGCATACAGCCAACTCAGTTTAAGTCTTAGTAATCCTTATAGGTCCCAGAGCACCACTAGGCATGATCCTTGGATGTAGAGTCAGAAGTAAACCTTCAACATCAATGAATGTGGTTAAACACACACACACACACGCACACACACACACAAAACCAAAAATATATTGGAAGAGTCAAGGAAATGGTTAAAAGGCCTGGGGGCTGGAGGAGCATTGCATCATCAGGTCTAAGCACTCTACTATTCTGCTCAGTTGACTGTTTCTATGTATTTCTGAGTCTCCCTGAGCATTGCTTGGAGACCCCCTCCAAAATGTTATGTTGGGAGACAAGACAGATTGCACAGCATTAGGGTGTTTGCCTTGCACATAGCCGATTCAGAATGGATGGTGGATCAAATCCTGTCATTTCATATGGTTTCCCAAGCCTGCCAGGAGCTGTTTCTGAGCACAGAGCCAGTAGTAACCCATGAATATCATAAGTTGTGTCCTAAAAAGCAAAAAAAAAAAAAAAAGAACATCCATAAAATTTTTCAATAAAATAAATAATGCAGTCCTGAAATTTATATGGAACAATAAATTTCCTGGCTAGCTAAAGCAATCCTTAGAAATAAGAATATATCACTTTCCCATTTAAAACAATACTGCAAAACAATAGTAATTAAAACAGAAATAAAGACAGACCCTCAGATCTTCAAGTATAAAACCAGGTAATCTTCAATAAAGGAGCAAAAAAATATGGAGCAAAGAAAGACTCTTTAAGCTTCAAATCCAAGAAGGTAATTCAGAAAAATACCTGAGTTCTTTTATTTGTTAAGTCAAAGTACACAATTAATTCACATATGTACCATAAGTCTTTTGCTCTTTTTTTTTTAACAATAGAAAGAATAGGAAGGTCATGTTCTTATCTGCCGACTTTAATTTTTTTTTGTTGTTCTTTTGTTTTTGGATCACACCTGGCAGTTCTCAGGACTTATTTCTGGCTCTGTGCTAAGTCTCAGGAATCACTTATGGTAAGACTCAAAGGACCATATTGTTGTAAAGGAGTTCACTTAATCACAATAAAAACCATCTTATGTCAAAAAAGTAAAGATATTTAATTACTTAACATTGATGGATCACAATTAGACTATCATCTGAAATTGTACTCATATCATGACTACAAAGAGCCATATAGGAAGATTCCTGCTATATTTGTATTACATTACATTACACATTACATGTGTATTACAACACATTTGAATTCCTAACACATTTGTATTACAAAGAGAAGAACAAAATAATAGATTTTCTCAATTGACTTCTTTGTGACGATACTTTGAGACACTGAGGCAGAGAGGTACAACACTGGACTAAAGGAGCCCTTGGTGCTGGGAATTTGGGGAGTCTTTAGGTTTCACATGGACATATCTAATGACATTATTTATATGGTCTTGTCCCCTCATTTTTGAAATAAATCAGCTTGACTTTTCTGTTCTTTTAGTAATAAGTTTGTGATTTATAGCCTACACCTCTTTGCCTGGTTCTCAGAATGGGTCACCTAAAAATTAGTCTCTGACTTTCACATGGTTTACCTGTGCTTAGTTAATTAATAATGCATCAATATAAGCAGAGAAAACATTGCAATTTAACCCTTATATATCACAATATGTGGTGCTGGTCCAACCTTTGTCAGTTTCATGTAAGCCAAGCACCCTATCTACTATACTCCAGCCCCTTCTAGCTGATAACTTTATGTTAAAAAGTAGAGGTATAAATGAATAAATTTATTCCTACAAATTCACAAAGCTTCTGAAATTATAAGTCCTATATTTGCAAATTGGTATTAAAGTGTAGAGTTTGAACTGTTTGCTTTCTTGCTCTATTTATTAATTTCAGATAAACTAAGTCTGTATTAAAATAACAATGTAAAGATGAATATAGAAAAAGAAATTAAATTTTCTTTGTTTCTAAGTTTCTTCACTTTTAAAGTCACAAATTAAAGTAAAATAGAAAACACATACATTTTAGGTTGTGAATAAGTATTCACATAATGATAATATGTATGTAATGTTTTTGAATGGGAATGCTATACCCTAGTTTCCATTTAAATATTTAGAGAGTAATGATGCAAAACTGGAGGTAGAATAGTTCTTTTCCTAATGACACCTAAATTGTTTTCTCTCTATGCTACAATAACCTTACAATATTATTTTTATTTGGGTTGTAGGAAACCTGTTCTATATTTTATGCACTTGCTCTCCTGCAATTTAGAAGTCTATCATCAAATGAGAACTCTAGTTGCCTGTCATTCACCATCCTAAACCATTCCCATAACCTAATCAAAATGTGGTATTTTCTCCTAAGGCATGACATTTTTTTTGTCATCATGACACTTAATTTGTAGGTAGCAGACTGGAAGATACACTGTCCCTGTGACAATTTTGTAAGCCACGAGTTGATCTTTGCTCCACATGCAGCAATATGCAAGTGCAGTATCTTGCAACTTACCATAAATCATATTTTACTTCTTTGCTCATAGACTTTCAGAGAATGAACTGATAATGTAGAGATGGATGGAGGTCAGTTTTTCACTGTCATCCAGAGCTGCTGGTAACTTATGGACAAGATATAACACCTGTGAGTTATGATGTCTTTTGTTTGCTATCATTGTTCTGTGCTGAGAACAGCAATGCCTACATCATAATGCTTGAGTGTTTACTATCATGTACTGTAAAAATATGTGTATGTGTATATACTGAAACCATAAAAGCCTGGCTTTCTGTTTAGGGACAAAAAATTTATCCAATCAAAAATCCATTTCCTCTTTTGGCACAAGGCTTTGGGATAGATGCAGAAAAATGCTGGAGGTGCTGGATTACAAATTAGGCTGATGGATCCAAGTTCTTCATTTCACAACTAAAAAGAAATGAGAGAAAGAAACTTCATTACAATAGTAGTCCCATAAATGAAATAGTTCTTTCTATCTTCTTTTCCTCTACCAAACTTAAATAAATTATTAGGGCTGAACTCTGCTGGAACTCAGATGCCAACACCCCTATCTGCCTGTCTTCTGTGCTGTGCTGCATTCTCGGCCTGATTTCATCCTGTGTGTGGCTCATCTGTGGATGGCTAGCCTTCCCTGGAGGTGAGTTTACATGCCCAGAAAGGGTAAGCTGCTGAACTCTGCTGGAACTAAGATGCCAGCACCCCTATCTGCCTATCTTCTGTGCTGTGCTGCATTCTCAGCCTGATTTCAGGCTGTGTGTGGCTCATCTGCAGATGGCTAGCCTTCTGTGGAGGTGAGTTTACACTCCCAGAAAGGGGAAGCCACTGAACTCTGCTGGAACTCAGATGCCAGCACCCCTATCTGCCTGTCTTCTGTGCTATGCTGCATTCTCGGCCTGATTTCATCCTGTGAGTGGCTCATCTGCAGACAGCTAGCCTTCCCTGGAGAGCGCAGCTGCCTAGCGAAGCAGAGCGGCCATCCACAACATTTAGCCAATGAATACAACCACAACACGTAAAAAAACCCACAATACAAGTGTGTCAATGGGAAACAACGCAGGTCAGCGCCAGAATAGAGAATGAAGATGGCAACTCAGATGACCAGAACATGGCCAACAGACTAGTCAGTCTCTCAGATAAGAAGTTTAGAGTCGCAATACAGAAGATGTTCAAAGAACTCAAAGTATAGAAGAGAACATTAATAAGAACCAAGAGAATTTGAAGATAGAAATGAAAAAAACTCCAAACTGAAATTTCAGGTCAAATAACAGGTCTGAAACACTCAGTAGATAAATTGAAGAAAAACATGGATGAGCTTTCCCACGGGTTAACAGCAGCTGAGAATAGAATTAGTACACTGGAAGATGAGACGAATAACAACTCCATACAGCAGAAGAGACTGGAAAAAAGCTTTAAAGCAAATGATCAAACAATGGAAAAATTACTCAAAGAATGAGAACAGATGAAAATAGAAGTTTATGATAAGCTCAAAAGAAACAACTTAAGAATCATTGGAGTCCCAGAGACCCAGGAAGAAAATCTCTAGGAAGAATCAACGGTCAAGTATTAAAGAGAAACGACCAGAGCTAAAGAATACATGCGATCAAATCCTGCATACTCTAAGAGTACCAACTAAAAGAGACCCCAGAAAAAACACCCCAAGACACATCCTAGTCACAATGATGAACCCCATATTCAGAGACAGAATTCTGAAAGCAGCAAGATCAAAAAAAGAAATTACATTCAAGGGAACATCCTTGAGATTTACTGCAGACCTGTCACCAGAAACACTCAAGGCCAGAAGGCAGTGTGGGACATAGTGACAAAACTCAATAACATAAATGCTTTGCCTAGAACACTGCATCGAGCAAAACTCACTTTCAGGTTTGATAGAAGAATACATGATTTCACAGACAAACAACAGCTCAGAAACTTTACAGACACAAAACCAGTCTTAAAAGAAAAACTGAAAGACCAACTTTAAGACAGGACTAACCAACAGAGACACCAAACTTCGATAAAAAAAAAATGGCACTAAATCCCAGGACAATTCTTTCTCTCAATGTCAATGGACTAAATGCATTAACTTAAGAGACACAGAGTGGCTAAATGGATCAAAATCTCAACCCAACCTTCTGCTGCCTACAAGAAATGCACCTGAATAGTCAGAACAAACATAGACTCAAAATAAAAGGCTGTAAGAAAATTATCCAAGCAAACAAAACCCATAAAAAAGCTGGAGTGACCATATAAGATGATGCAAACTTTATACTCAGGAAAGTTATAAGGGACAAAGACGGACATTTGTATTAATCAAGGGATATGTACAGCAGAAAGAAATCACTCTCATAAACGTATATGCACTGAATGATGGGTCAGCAAAATATTTAATACAGTTGTGACAAATTTGAAAAATAATATCAATAACAACACAATAATTGTGGGAGACCTCAACACGGCATTGTCAACAGTGGACAGGTCAACCAGACTGAAACCCAACAAGAATATACTAGACCTGAACAGAGAAATGTAAGAAAGAGGTCTTAAAAAAAAGGGCTTCTGTCGTGACTGGCACATGCCGGGCAGCTCGGTTGCTCTGCGTGCGGAATCGACATCAAGAGATTTCGGAAGCATAATTTATGGGCCCCTGGGCAGCTGGTGATCGTTGGTCCCGGCGCCCTTAAAAAAAAAAAATGAGGTCTTGTAGATAGTTACAGGACACTCCACACCCAGATGCCTAGATACACATTCTTCTCTAATGTACAAGGAATATTCTCCAGGATAGACTACATGCTAGCACATAAAACATACCTCCATAATATCAAGAGGATAGAAATTTTGTAGGCGACCTTCACTGACCACAAGGCCCTGAAATTATATGTGAACTACAAAGGGACACAGAAGAAAAACTTTAATACCTGGAAGTTAAACAACCTAATACTGAATAACCAGTGGGTCTGAGATGAAATCAAAGAAGAAATCAAAACCTCCCTGGAAACAAATGACAATAGAGACACAAACTATCAGAACTTATGGGACATAGCAACAGCAGTACTGAGAGGAAAATTTATAGCTTTGCAAGCACACATCAGGAAGGAAGAAGGGGCATACCTAAATAGCTTAATGATGCAACTCATAGAATTAGAAAGTGCTCAACAAAAGGACTCAAAAATAGGGAGACAGAAGGAAATAACAAAGCTGAGAGCAGAAATCAATGAAGTGGAAACACAAAAAAACAATCCGAAATATCAACGAAAGCAGAAGTTGGTTCTTTAAAAAAAATAAACAAGATTGATAGACCACTGGCAAAACTAACAAAGAGAGAGAGAGAGAGAGAGAGAGAGAGAGAGAGAGAGAGAGAGAGAGAGAGAGAGAGAGAAACTTAATAACTCGTACTAGGAATGAATAAGGAGAGATCTGGGCTCGGAGAGATAGCACAGTGGCGTTTGCCTTGCAAGCAGCCGATCCAGGAACAAAGGTGGTTGGTTCAAATCCCGGTGTCCCATATGGTCCCCCGTGCCTGCCAGGAGCTATTTCTGAGCAAACAGCCAGGAGTAACCCCTGAGCACTGCCGGGTGTGGCCCAAAAACCAAAAAAAAAAAAGGAGAGATCACTACTGATATGACAGAGATTCAAAGGGTAATCAGAACCTACTTTGAGAAACTCTATGCTACAAAAAAGGATAACCAGGAAGAAATGGATGCATTCTTGGACTCTTATAATCTTCCACGGTGGAATGAAGAGGATGTAGCATATATAAACAACCCCATTACTACTGAGGAAATTAAGATAGTAATCAAATGTCTTCCCAAAATCAAAAGCCCAGGCCCAGATGGATTTACTAATGAATTCTTTTAAACCTGTGAAGAGGAACTACTACCAATCCTAGCAAGACGTTTTCATGAAATTGAAGAAACAGGAACACTTCCAAATAGCTTTTATGAAGCCAACATCACCTTGATACCTAAACCAGACAGAGATGCTACCAAAAAAGAAAATTACAGACCTATATTGCTGATGAACACAGATGCAAAGATCCTCAATAAAATCCAGGAAAATAGGATTCAATACCTCATTAAGAAGATCATACAATATGAGCAAGTAGGTTTTATCCCAGGAATGCAAGGATGGTTTAATGTCCATAAAACTATCAACATAATACACAACATCAACAACAAGAAAAATAAAAATCACATGATCATATCAATAGATGGAGAGAAAGTTTTTGATAAGGTCCAACACCCATTCTTGATCAAAACTCTCAGCAAGATAGGAATGAAAATAACCTTTCTCAATATACTTAAGACCATCTATGACGAGCCAGTGGCAAATATCCTCAATGGAGAAAAACTAAAAGCTTTCCCTCTAAATTCTGGCAAAAGACACGGCTGTCCTCTCTCATCACTCCTATTCAACATAACACTGGAAGTACTTGCTATAGCGATTGGGCAAGAAAAAGATATCAGGGGAATCCAGATAGGAAAGGAAGAAGTCAAGCTCTCACTGTTTGCATATGACATGATACTCTACCTAGAAAACTTTAAAGACTCTAGCAAAAAGCTTCTAGAAATGATAGACTCATATAGCAATGTGGCAGGCTACAAAATTAACACACAAAAATCAATGGCCTTCCTATACACCAATAGTAATAATGAAGAAATGGACATTAAGAAAACAACCCCGGGCCCGGAGAGATAGCACAGCGGCGTTTGCCTTGCAAGCAGCTGATCCAGGACCAAAGGTGGTTGGTTCAAATCCCAGTGTCCCATATGGTCCCCATGCCTGCCAGGAGCTATTTCTGAGCAGACAGCCAGGAGTAACCCCTGAGCACTGCCAGATGTGGCCCAAAAACCAAAAAAAAAAATAAGAAAAGAAAACAACCCCATTCACAATAGTGCCACACAAACTCAAATATCTTGGAATCAACTTGACTAAAAATGTGAAGAACCTATACAAAGAAAACTATAAAACTCTGCTCCAAGAAATAAGAGAGGACATGTGGAAATGAAAACACATACCCTGCTCATGGATTGGCAGCATTAACATCATTAAAATGGCAATACTCCCCAAAGCATTGTACAGATTTAATGCGATCTCTCTAAAGATACACATGACATTCTTCAAAGAAGTGGATCAGGCACTTTTGAAATTCGTTTGGAACAATAAACACCCTAGAATAGCTAAAGCAATCATTGAAGAAAAGAATATGGGAGGAATTACTTTCCCCAACTTTAAACTTTACTACAAAGCGATAGTTATCAAAGCAGCATGGTATTGGAATAAAGTCAAAACCTCAGATTAGTGGAATAGGCTTGAATACTCTGAGAATGTTTCACAGACATACAATCACCTAATTTTTGATAAAGGAGCAAAAAATCCTAAATGGAGCAAGGAAAGCCTCTTCAACAAGTGGTGTTGGCATAACTGGTTAGCCACTTGCAAAAAATTGAACTTAGACCCCCAGTTAACCTCATGTACAAAGGTAAAATCCAAATAGATTAAAGACCTCGATATCAGACCCGAAACCATAAGATATATAGAACAACACGTAGGCAAAACACTCCAGGACATTGAGATTAAAGGCATCTTCAAGGAGGAAACTGCACTCTCCAAGCAAGTGAAAGCAGAGATTAACAGATGGGAATGTTAAACTGTAAAGCTTATGCTCCTCAAAGGAAATAGCACCCAGAATACAAGAGCCACCCACTGAGTGGGAGAAACTATTCTCCCAATACCCATCAGATAAGGGGCTAATAAAAATATACAAGGCACTGACAGAACTTTACAAGAAAAAAACATCTAATCCCATCAAAAAATGGGGAGAAGAAATGGACAGACACTTTGACAAAGAAGAAATACAAATGGCCAAAAGACACATGAAAAAATGCTCCACATCACTAGTCATCAGGGAGATGCAAATCAAAACAATTATGAGGTACCACTTCACACCACAGAGATTGGCACACATCACAAAGAATGATAACAAAACAGTGTTGGCAAGGATGTGGATATAAAGGAACTCTTATCCACTGCTGGTGGGAATGCCGTCTAGTTCAACCTTTATGGAAAGCGATATGGAGATTCCTCCAAAAACTGGAACTCGAGCTCCCATACAATCTAGCTATAACACTCCTAGGAATATACCCTAGGAACACAAAAATACAATACAAAAATCTCTTCCTTACACCTATATTCATTGCAGGACTATTTACCATAGCAAGACTCTGGAAGCAACAAGATACCCTTCAACAGATGAATGGCTAAAGAAACAGTGGTAAGTATACACAATGGAATATTATGCAGCTGTCAGGAGAGATGAAGTCATGAAATTTTCCTATACATGGATGTACATGGAATCTATTATGCTGAGTGAAATAAGTCAGAGAGAGAGAGAGAAAAATGCAGAATGGTCTCACTCATCTATGGATTTTAAGAAAAATGACATTCTTGCAATAATAATTTTCAAACACAAAAGAGAGAAGGGCTGGAAGTTACAGCTCACCTCATGAAGCTCACCACAAACAGGGATGTGTTTTATTAGAGAAACAACTACATTTTGAAATATCCTAATAATGAGAATGTATGAGGAAAATATAAAGCCTGTCTAGAGTACAGGCAGGGGTTGGGTGGGGAGGAGGGAGATTTGGGAAATTGGTGATGGGAATGTTGCACTGGTGATGGGTGGTGTTCTTTACATGACTGAAACCCAAACACAATCATGTATGTAATCAAGGTGTTTAAATAAAAATATATTAAAAAAAAAAGAAATTATTAGTAGAAAGTGCTGTGGACCAGGGGCCAGAAATGTGGTTACTCAGATTAAGATCTGGTTTTCAGTCTTTGTCTCCTGAGTACTTCTGGGTGCAACTCCCAAGAACTGAATAATGAATAGTCACTGTGTACAGACAAGCAAAACCTAAGAAATATAAACTAAAGTATAAGTTAGGTAAACATAATGAGGACCTAGAGAAATAGCTTGGTGACTTAGAATACCTATCTTGCAAAGTATCTGGCTCTCAGTTCAATCCAGTGTTTGCTATATGCCCCCAGAAAGACCTTGGCAGATTTGTGGTGCTTGATTCCTGTGGTACAAGGAATTTCCAATTACTGTGACAAGATGTGTCTGAGCAACAAAGCCAAGAGATACAATCCCCAGAAAACTCTGATGCTAAAGTATGTGGGTACACCATGACCAGGAAGTTTGTGAGTACCAGAGAATTTTCCAGCAAATATCACAAACAAGAATGTGTGTGACATTTACAAGCAAAGTGTGTGTCCTGGGGACCTTGTACATGAGCAACACAACTTAGGTAGTGCATCCTTATAAGGACCATAACCCAGTGTGTGAGCCACTGTAAGCTAATGTGTAGATCATATAGATAACAAAATTGTCATTTTTACTGCCTGGTATATGTGTGTGTGACCTTGCCCATCACTGTAACATCAACAACAACAATAAGGAAAGGGGAAATGAAAGGAACAAATTTTAAAAAGTATTTAAAATGAAAGGTAATAATGCCTTGCTCTTTTAAAAAATATCAAGTGCAGCTGTAGTCTCACCATATCATATTTAATTTTCAGAAAAGAGTTTAAGGGCATTTGCATTGTTACCATTAATTAATATTGAGTATACACTTTTGCAAGTTATTTTGTAATATAATTGTTTTATTTAAGCACTGTGGTTACAGACTTGTTCATAGTTAGGTTTCAGTCATAGAATGTACACCACCCTTCACCAGCGCACTTTTCCCACCACCATTGTCCCCATTTCTCTCCCACCCACTTAGTCTGTCTCTGGGCAGGAATTTTGCTCCTCTTTCCCATTCTCTCTTTTTCCTTTTGGACACTGTTGTTTGTGCTATAGTTAATAAAAAGGGGTGTACATATCACATGACTTTTAGCACTCAGTACTTGTCCAAAATGATCATCTCCTTTTATAATTGTCATAGTGGAGCCTTCTTTACTCTAACTGCACTCACCACTTTTGGTGGCAAGCTTCCTCCCGCAAACAAGTCCCCTGAACCTTATATCTATTAATCTCTGGATATTATTACCGTGCTGCCTTTTATTTTTCTTTTATTCCACAAATGTGTGAGAGTATTCACTTGTCTATCCCTCTTTGTCTGACACATTTCATTCAACATAATGATTTCTTTTTTTTTTTTTAATTTTTTTTTATTTAAACACCTTGATTACATACATGATTGTGTTTGGGTTTCAGTCATAAAAGGAACACCACCCATCACCAGTGCAACATTCCCATCACCCAAGTCCCAAATCTCCCTCCTCCCCACCCAACCCCCGCCTGTACCCTAAACAGGCTCTACATTTCCCTCACACATTCTCAATATTAGGACAGTTCAAAATGTAGTTATTTCTCTAACTAAACTCATCACTCTTTGTGGTGAGCTTCCTGAGGTGAGCTGGAACTTCCAGCTCTTTTCTCTTTTGTGTCTGAAAATTATTATTACAAGGGTGTCTTTCATTTTTCTTAAAACCCATAGATGAGTGAGACCATTCTGCGTTTTTCTCTCTCTCTCTGACTTATTTCACTCAGCATAATAGATTCCATGTACATCCATGTATAGGAAAATTTCATGACTTCATCTCTCCTGACAGCTGCATAATATTCCATTGTGTATATGTACCACAGTTTCTTTAGCCATTCGTCTGTTGAAGGGCATCTTGGTTGTTTCCAGAGTCTTGCTATGGTAAATAGAGCTGCAATGAATATAGGTGTAAGGAAGGGGTTTTTGTATTGTATTTTTGTGTTCCTAGGGTATATTCCTAGGAGTGGTATAGCTGGATCGTATGGGAGCTCGATTTCCAGTTTTTGGAGGAATCTCCATATCGCTTTCCATAAAGGTTGAACTAGACGGCATTCCCACCAGCAGTGGATAAGAGTTCCTTTCTCTCCACATCCCCGCCAACACTGTTGATTCTCATTCTTTGTGATGTGTGCCATTCTCTGTGGTGTGAGGTGGTATCTCATCGTTGTTTTGATTTGCATCTCCCTGATGATTAGTGATGTGGAGCATTTTTTCATGTGTCTTTTGGCCATGTGTATTTCTTCTTTGTCAAAGTGTCTGTTCATTTCTTCTCCCCATTTTTTGATGGGGTTAGATGTTTTTTTCTTGTAAAGTTCTGTCAGTGCCTTGTATATTTTGGAGATTAGCCCCTTATCTGATGGGTATTGGGTGAATAGTTTCTCCCACTCAGTGGGTGGCTCTTGTATCCTGGGCACTATTTCCTTTGAGGTGCAGAAGCTTCTCAGCTTAATATATTCCCATCTGTTAATCTCTGCTTTCACTTGCTTGGAGAGTGCAGTTTCCTCCTTGAAGATGCCTGTAATGTCCTGGAGTGTTTTGCCTATGTGCTGTTCTATATATCTTATGGTTTTGGGGCTGATATCGAGGTCTTTAATCCATTTGGATTTTACCTTTGTACATGATGTTAGCTGGGGGTCTAAGTTTAATTTTTTGCAAGTGGCTATCCAATTGTGCCAACACCACTTGTTGAAGGGCTTTCCCTGCTCCATTTAGGATTTCCTGCTCCTTTATCAAAAATTAGATGGTTGTATCTCTGGGGAACATTTTCTGAGTATTCAAGCCTATTCTACTGATCTGAGGACCTATCCTTATTCCAATACCATGCTGTTTTGATAATTGTTGCTTTGTAGTACAGTTTAAAGTTGGGAAAAGTAATTCCTCCCATATTCTTTTTCCCAATGATTGCTTTAGCTATTCGAGGGTGTTTATTGTTCCAAATGAATTTCAAAAGTGTCTGATCCACTTCTTTGAAGAATGTCATGGGTATCTTTAGAGGGATGGCATTAAATCTGTATAATGCCTTGGGGAGTATTGACATTTTGATGATGTTAATCCTGCCAATCCATGAGCAGGGTATGTGTTTCCATTTCCGTGTGTCCTCTCTTATTTCTTGGAGCAGAGTTTTATAGTTTTCTTTGTATAGGTCCTTCACATATTTAGTCAAGTTGATTCCAAGATATTTTAGTTTGTGTGGTACTATTGTGAATGGGGTTGTTTTCTTAATGTCCATTTCATCCTTATTACTATTGGTATATAGAAAGGCCATTGATTTTTGTGTGTTAATTTTGTAGCCTGCCACCTTGCTATATGAGTCTATTGTTTCTAGAAGCTTTTTGATAGAGTCTTTAGGGTTTTCTAAGTAGAGTATCATGTCATCTGCAAACAGTGAGAGCTTGACTTCTTCCTTTCCTATCTGGATTCCCTTGATATCCTTTTCTTGCCTAATCGCTATAGCAAGTACTTCCAGTGCTATGTTGAATAGGAGTGGTGAGAGAGGACAGCCTTGTCTTGTGCCAGAATTTAGAGGGAAGGCTTTCAGTTTTTCTCCATTGAGGATAATATTTGCCACTGGCTTGTGGTAGATGGCCTTCACTATATTGAGAAAGGTTCCCTCCATTCCCATCTTGCTGAGAGTTTTGATCAAGAATGGGTGTTGGACGTTATCAAATGCTTTCTCTGCATCTATTGATATGATCATGTGGTTTTTATTTTTCTTGTTATTGATGTTGTGTATTATGTTGATAGATTTACGGATGTTAAACCAGCCTTGCATTCCTGGGATGAAACCTACTTGATCGTAGTGGATGATCTTCTTAACGAGGCATTGAATCCTATTTGCCAGGATTTTGTTGAGGATCTTTGCATCTGCATTCATCAGTGATATCGGTCTGTAATTTTCTTTTTTGGTAGCGTCTCTGTCTGGTTTAGGTATCAAGGTGATGTTGGCTTCATAAAAGCTATTTGGAAGTGTTTCTGTTTGTTCAATTTCATGAAAGAGTCTTGTCAAGATTGGCAGTAGTTCCTCTTGGAAAGTTTGATAGAATTCATTAGTGAATCCATCTGGACCTGGGCTTTTGTTTTTCGGCAGACATTTGATTGCTGTTTTAATTTCATCAATGGTGATGGGGGTGTTTAGATATGCTACATCCTCTTCCTTCAACCGTGGAAGATTATAAGAGTCCAAGAATTTATCCATTTCTTCCAGGTTCTCATTTTTAGTGGCGTAGAGTTTTTCAAAGTAGTTTCTGATTACCCTTTGAATCTCTGTCATATCAGTAGTGATCTCTCCTTTTTCATTCCTGATACGAGTTATCAAGTTTCTCTCTCTCTCTTTCTTTGTTAGGTTTGCCAGTGGTCTATCAATCTTGTTTATTTTTTCAAAGAACCAACTTCTGCTTTCGTTGATCTTTCGGATTGTTTTTTGAGTTTCCACTTCGTTGATTTCTGCTCTCAGCTTTGTTATTTCCTTCTGTCTTCCTATTCTTGGGTCCTTTTGTTGAGCATTTTCTAGTTCTATTAGCTGTGTCATTAAGCTACTCAGGTAAGCTCCTTCTTCCTTCCTGATGTGTGCTTGCAAAGCTATAAATTTTCCTCTCAGTACTGCTTTTGCTGTGTCCCAGAAGTTCTGAGAGTTTGTGTCTTTATTGTCATTTGTTTCCAGGAACCTTTTTATTTCCTCCTTGATTTCATCTCGGACCCACTGGTTATTGAGCATGAGGCTGTTTAACTTCCAGGTGTTAAAGTGTTTCTTCTGAGTCCCTTTGGAGTTCACAAATAATTTCAGAGCCTTGTGGTCAGCGAAGGTAGTCTGCAAAATTTCTATCCTCTTGATCTTATGGAGGTATGTTTTATGTGCCAGCATGTAGTCTATCCTGGAGAATGTCCCATGTACATTGGAGAAGAATGTGTATCCAGGTTTCTGGGGATGGAGTGTCCTATATATATCCACTAGGCCTCTTTCTTCCATTTCTCTCCTCAGGTCTAGTATATTCTTGTTGGGTTTCAGTCTGGTTGACCTGTCCAGTGTTGACAAAGCCGTGTTAAGGTCCCCCACAATTATTGTGTTGTTGTTGATATTATTTTTCAGATTTGTCAACAGTTGTATTAAATATTTTGCTGGCCCCTCATTCGGTGCATATATGTTTAGGAGAGTGAATTCTTCCTGCTCTACGTACCCCTTGATTAATATAAAATGTCCGTCTTTGTCCCTTACAACCTTCCTGAGTATAAAGTTTGCATTATCTGATATTAGTATGGCCACTCCAGCTTTTTTATGGGTGTTGTTTGCTTGGATAACTTTTCTCCAGCCTTTTATTTTGAGTCTATGTTTGTTCTGACTATTCAGGTGCGTTTCTTGTAGGCAGCAGAAGGTTGGATTGAGTTTTTTGATCCATTTAGCCACTCTGTGTCTCTTAACTGGTGCATTTAGTCCATTGACGTTGAGAGAAAGAATTGTCCTGGGATTTAACGCCATCTTTATTTCAAAATTTGGTGTGTCTTTTGGGTAGTCTTGTCTTAGATTAGGTCTTTCAGTTTTTCTCTTAAGACTGGTTTTGTGTCTGTGAAGTTTCTGAGCTGTTTTTTGTCTGTGAAACCATGTATTCTTCCATCAAACCGGAAAGTGAGTTTTGCTGGGTATAGTATTCTGGGTGAAACATTCATTTCATTCAGTCTTGTCACAATATCCCTCCACTGCTTTCTGGCATTGAGCGTTTCTGGTGACAGGTCTGCTGTAAATCTCAGGGAAGCTTGCTTGAACATGATTTCCCCTTTTGATCTTGCTGTTTTCAGAATTCTGTCTCTATCTGTGGGATTTGTCATTGTGACTAGGATGTGTCTTGGGGTGGTTTTTCTAGGGTCTCTTTTGGTTGGTACTCTTCGCGCATGCAGGATTTGATCACATATATTCTTTAGCTCTGGAAGTTTCTCTTTAATGATGTTCTTGACCATTGATTCTTCCTGGAAATTTTCTTCCTGGGTCTCTGGGACTCCAATGATTCTTAAGTTGTTTCTGTTGATCTTATCATAGACTTCTATTTTCGTCTGTTCCCATTCTTTGACTAATTTTTCCATTGTCTGCTCATTTGCTTTAAGTTTTTTGTCCAATCTCTCCTGCTGTATGGAATTGTTATGTATCTCATCTTCCACAGCACCAAGTCTATTCTCAGCTTCTGATACCCTGTCCCAGAGCTTATCCATTTTGTCATTCACTTCGTTTACTGACTTTTTCAGTCCTGTTAGTTGACATGTTATTTCAGTTTGGAGTTTTGTCATTTCTGCCTTCATATTTTCTTGGTTCTTATTAGTGTTCTGTTCAACTCGATCCATGGTTTCTTGGAGTCTGTTGAGCACCTTCCATATTGCTAGTCTGAAGTCCTTATCTGAGAGGTTGATTAGTTGTTCAGTCATTATCTGGTCCTCAGAATTGTCATCTTCATTCTCTATGTCTGATGCTGGCCTGCGTTGTTTCCCCATTGTCACACTTGTATTGTGGGTTTTTCTACGTGTTGTGGTGGTATTCATTGTCTATATGATGTAGGCAGCACACTCCTCTGGCTCCTCCCTTTCTGGATGGGCTGACTTGCCTCTAAGGGAGGGGAGTCCTCCGTGGATGAAGCCTCACACTGGGACAAATCTTAGGCCCGAGCATGCAACAGAGAAGACAGTCCAGATAGAAATGTTTGCTTCTGTGATATAGCGCCGTTCTTAGTGTGATTTTTCCTTCTTGTTGCAATGGAGTTCTTTCCTTAGAAAGAGTGCACGGCCGCGTAGCGAAGCGGAGCAGCCGTGCTCCTCTGAGCCTCTTTTTGCCCCACTCGCAAGAGTTTCACGCAAGAGGACAGTAGACAGACATAGACAGGTCACACTCACAGTCTTTCACAGCTGAGCCCCACTGGGCCGGTGTACTTTTGCGGATTTTCCCCGCCTGGTGTCACACACAGGGAGCCAGCTTTTGCAAAGGTTAGCCGGTTTTTATGCTCTGAAGTCCCTCCCTGAAAATGGCGTCTGGGCGAGCGAGGTTTCTGGAGGCTCTTTTTGCCCCACTCGCAAGAGTTTCATGCAAGAGGACAGTAGACAGACATAGACAGGTCACACTCACAGTCTTTCACAGCTGAGCCCCACTGGGCCGGTGTACTTTTGCGGATTTTCCCCGCCTGGTGTCACACACAGGGAGCCAGCTTTTGCAAAGGTTAGCCGGTTTTTATGCTCTGAAGTCCCTCCCTGAAAATGGCGTCTGGGCGAGCGAGGTTTCTGGAGGCTCTTTTTGCCCCACTCGCAAGAGTTTCATGCAAGAGGACAGTAGACAGACATAGACAGGTCACACTCACAGTCTTTCACAGCTGAGCCCCACTGGGCCGGTGTACTTTTGCGGATTTTCCCCGCCTGGTGTCACACACAGGGAGCCAGCTTTTGCCAACATAATGATTTCTATATTCATCCATGTATAAGCAAATTCATGACAAAATTTTCATCGTGGTTGCATAGTATTCCATTATGTAGATGCACCATTGTTTCTTTAGCCACTCATCTGATTTGGGGAACCTGAGTTTTTTCCAGATTCTGGCAATTGTAGCTGTGATCTTGCTGCTTTCAGTATTTTATCTCTATCTGTGGTTTTCACCATTGTGACTAGAGTCACATCATTGTGACTTAGAGTTCTTTTCTTGGGATCTCTTCTAGCTGGTACTCTTTGGATATCTAGGATATGGTTGTATGCACTGTTTAACTCTGGGAACTTCAAAGCTATGATGTCCTTGACTGTTGATTCTTCATGGGGGTGTTCTTCCTGGTCTCTGGGACTCCAATAATTCAGTGTTGTTCTACTGAATTTAATTCAGTGTTGTTCTACTGAATTTATCCAGGAGATTTATTGTCATTTGTTCATTTATTTTGAAGATTTTTTTCATGTTATGTTCACTTAATTTAAGGCTCTTTTCCAACCTCTTCAGTTGTATGAAAGTGTTATGCAGCTCATCTTCCAAATCACTGATTCTGTCCTTAGCAGCTCTGCTGATGAGGCCTTCCAGTGAATTTTTAATTTCACCTACCAAGTTTTTAGTCCTGTTATTTCTGTTTGAAGTTTTCTCATTTCTACTCTCATGTCATCTATAGTCTTATTTGTGATTTATTCAATTTATTCAATGATTTCTTTGAGTACTTTGAGCATCCTCCACATTTCCTCTTTAAAGTTCTTATCAGAGAAGCTATTGAGGTGACCAGTACTAGTTGGGTCTTTAAAACTACAATCTTCATTCTTTAAGTGTAGTGAGGTTCTGTGTTATTCCCCCCATTGTGACCTTTACAGAGTGGTGTTTTTTATGTATTGTGCTGGGCTTATTGACTAGAAAAAATGTGCTACTCCATAACATGGCAAAGCACCTGTACTCTTCCACATGCACTCGACTAGCCTCTTCAGCATCAGGAAGAGTCTCTTCTCTTCTTACTCATGTGCCAGAGCAGCTTCTTCTGTGTCGGTCTCTACTCTCCTTACTCATTCACTGGACTAGCCTCTTCTGTGTCAGGGAGGGTTTTGACTCTCCATACTTGCCACAAGTGCTTAAGTTACCATCTTAATTCAAGTTAAGCACTTTCTGCACTCTAGAATAATGAAGTGTACTGTGGCAAAGTGTATCACTGATGTCCAAAATGAGACAAAATGATAGTGCTATGCCAGAAGAAAGTGCTAGCTGTCCTCCTACCCATCTAATTATCACCACTGCCCCTCTAAATAAATCAGTTATATCTTCTCTGCTTTCATTGGTCTGTCATGTAGATTCAATTTATCATATTGTGAAGTAGTAATTGTTCTTTGCATTTCCTTTCTTATTCATATCATCTCTGAAGAAATTAGTAATGTTTCTGGTAAGGAAAACATGCTTGAAAACCTTAGAATTGAATTCATTAGTTTTCATTTTAGGCACTAAGTACTTAAGCATATAAAGGAACAGGTAAATGAATAAAAATAAAAAAAGACTAGAAACATGTACATTAGAAGCAAAAGCAGATTCATTGACTCTGATAATCAATTTTTTTAGTTTTGAATACAATTGAAATGAAAAGCATCTTAGGCATTATACATCTTAGGTATATATAAAGATATAATAGCTATATACACATTTATAATCAAACATGTAAGTGCTAGAATACATAAAGAACACATATAAAATATTAGTACACATATAAAAGAACACATGTAAAATATTCTTCTTAGAAACATTTTCTTTTTGAGAGTATGTTTTAGGGTCAGGGGATTAAGGGTTTACTCATGGTTCTTTGATCAGGGATTATTACTTGCAGTGCTTGAGAAGAAAATATGTAGTGTTGTGGTGAAACTCTGCCCTCCTTGGAAACATTTGAGGCTGAAAAAGTCAAATTTAGCCAAATTCTTTATAAGGTATTGTATGTTCTCTAAATAGGAATTTTTTTTTAGTAAAAAAAATTTTTTTTAGTAAAAAAAATTTAGTGACAGTTTATTTGGAATAAATACCAACGCTAGAACAATATTTTTATGAATTCCTATAAATCTAGAAGATATGTCTGTAAATTAAGTGTACTCACTCTAATATTTTCTTCCCACAGTTTGTTTTTAATTATCATTGCAACAATAAGAAACAGCAAAAGAAATGTAAATTGATTCTACTCCCTGCAGTCTTTAAGTCATTGATATTATAATTTTAAATACTATAAGTTATTTGAGTGTATAATAAAAGAAACAAAAAGATGTAAGTGGGGTAGATTACCTTGATTTAAAAGAAAACCTTCCAGGGTATAAATCTGTTTAAATATAGAAATACATGCCTAAAATGGGTTCAATTAAGGAATAAAAAATAGCATATAGAACTGACCATATCTACCTGAAAATGTCAACATCTGACAACTTTTTTCATTTTTTTTCCCTGCCTGTAGTTGACTTCAGGCCATTTTCCATTTGGGGATTTTTCTGGATCCCAACACAAATGCCTAGTAATTACTATCACTAAACTTTACCTGGTGATAATATACTTTTCATTCATTTTTGACATAAATTACTATCCATTCTTCTCAATTCCTGTCATAATATTAACATCATTTATAAAATATAAAAATACTTTATGGAGTATAAGTCACTATTAAATTCTAAATTTCTATAGAAATGTTAAAAGATGTTTTTATAAACTTTCAGAAAACTAGTAGAATTCCTTATGTAGGATAAATGAACTAAGATTAAGTTATATTCAATTATTAATTATTGTCAATATAATTTTAAATAGTATGTTTGAAAAATGGCATACTCATGATATATCTGAACTGTTTAATAAAATCTGACAGATTTATTTTTTAATAGAAATCTGGGTATGATAGTGAAATGTGAACTTGGGGTCATCAAGTGAAATGTAACTCCCTGGGAAATCATATTATATAAAAATAACTAGCAGATCATTGTTGATTCTTTTTATTTTTGCTTTTGGTGGTAGCCCCCATGCTGCTCAGGGCATATTCCTAGCTGTGCACCAGTTATCAGCCATGTGCAAGACAAACATCCTAGTCAAGAGCCTTCGCTGCTGTATTATTGCTCCAGGCTCCATCATTGTCAATTCTGGTCAAGAGTGTAGATGCCCTGATTCTGGCCTAGTCGTCAGACCTGTATTGTTCACCCTTCATGTCATTCTGTGCTCACAAAAAGAAGAAACACAACAAAATAATAAAACTTAATAGAAACCACACAGGGATTGGAGCAATAGGACTGTAGGTAGGGCATTTGCCTTATAAATGGCTGACCTGGGTTTGATTCCTGGCCTCCCAAATGGTCCCCTGAGCTTGCCAGGAGTGATTTTTAAGCACAGAACCAGGAATAACCCCTGAGCACCGCTGGATGTGGACCAATAACCCCTCCCCAAAATAACACAAAAAAGAGGAGGCAAGTGACATGTGTAAAAAAGATATATCCTCCCCTTTCATTCTTTTATAACTTAGGTTCACAGTTCTTTTATTTCTTTGTTTAAATACTAACTTAAGAATGGGAATTCTGCATTGGTGGATAAAAATAAAGACAAAACTAAATATCTAAGTCAAAGTTAACAATAGAATAAAGAGACCTAAATTTTAATGAGCCAGTTATATGACTGGCCAGGGTGTGAAGGGTGATAGTATAGGATGTACTCTGGGAACATTGGTGGAGGGTGATTGGCACCGCTGGTGGGAATGGCCCTAACTCACTGTATATCTAAAATTCAGCTATAAAGGACTTTGTAGATCATAATGGTTTCAATGAAATAAAATAAAATAGAAAAAGAATGGGAACTCTGTTTTCTTGAATTGACACAGCAACACATAGGGTCAAGGAAATAGCATTCTCTTTCAGGACAGGTAGCTTTATATTAGATGGTTATAGCCATAAAAAGTAAAGGGTTTTGAATATTACATTTTAAAACATTTTTAATTTTTATTTAAATAAAATAATTTTAAAATACATTTCATGTTGTTGAATACACATGTTAATAACAACATGTATGCTTTCACTGATTAAACCTATACAATCACAACCGCTTAAATGGATTTAGGCTGATTTCAGTGGATTTAGGTAAATTTCTAAAGTTAATGGAAAACAAGTAGTAGTAAAAATTATTACCTTAATGAAAAACCAAATTTTTTGCAGTAAACTATATTTAATGAATACTTACTTAATTTAAAAAGAAGAAAATACTATTATGTCTTAATACAGCAAATTAAAGAACACTTTAATGAGACATAGTAAGTAATATTCAACAAAACTATAAAACCAGCGATGTATGAAAACCAGGGTGCATAAAATTCTAATACAGATTTCAATTCCTTTGGTAAAATGTAGCTAAACAAAGAACCACTGTATTAATTTGGATTGACATTGTCTGCAAGTTTTTCTTTTGTGAATCAAAAGTTAAATGTGTAAGTATATTGAGAATTAAAATTGAAATTTAAAGACAAAAGCTAATATTTCCTAGTGGTATTGACAGTTTGTTTATGAGGATTATTTGACAAGAAATGTTTTTGACTTTTCCAAAAGATGATTTATGTAGCAAAAGTTGCCGTGTGGACTTCCAAAAATATTTCTGAAGAATAGATTAGAAGTAAACAGAATCTCTCCAACTCTAGCTTAAAAAAAAAAAAAAACAGAAAATAAGAGCTGGAGAGATAATATATAGGTAAGGAGTGTACTTTGTACACAGCCAACCTGGGCTGGTGCCTGGCACCCATATGGTCCCTTTAGCACTGCCCAGAGCAATTCCTGAGTGCAGAGCCAGAAATAATCATTGAGAATTGCCAGAAATGGCCCCCAAATTGCACTCTCCTCTGCTTCAAAGGAATAAAAATAGAATGTTTGTTAATTATCTACATGGTTGATAGCTTGAGTGTTGATAAAGAAGTTAGTTGTTGGGGGCGGAGTAGAGCATTTGCCTTGCACGCGCTAACCTAGGATGGACCGCAGTTGGATCCCCTAGTGTCCCATATGTTCACCCAAGCCAGGCGCGACTTCTGAGCACATAGTCAGGAGTAATCCCTGAGCATCACCAGGTGTGGCCCAAAAAGAAAAAAAAAAAGAAGTTAGTTGTTGGGACCTGAGCGATAGCACAGCGTAGGACATTTGCCTTGCACATGGCTGACACAGAATAGACCTAAGTTCAATTCTCAGCATCCCATATGGTCCCCCTTGCCAGGCATAACCAAAGTAACTCCTGAATGTCACAATGTGTGGCCCAAAAAAACAAAAATAAACCAACAACAACAACATAAGAAAACCAGCTATATAATATGGCATCATTCCTTTTTGAAAAGGCATACTAAAAATAGGGGAAATTTTATGTATAGAAACAAGCTCTTAACTACTAGGGATAAGAACCCATACATTTTATAATACAGGGGAACCTCCCACCCTGAATATATGTCATGTGGACCCAACTTAGACTCCATGTGATCAGACAGAAGCCGTCCAATCCCGAGCCCTAAATCCCAGACATAAAACCGACAGTTTCCTGCAACACCACCAGGAAACAAAGACCCCCCCTGGGAAATTCATAGTACTGTTCTAGCACCAAGTAGCGCCAGTTTTGATATGACATCCTGACAATGAGGAAATGGCATCAACTTGATCTAAGAGCAGGTTGTCTTATCTCATCACCTAATGGTAAGATGAAATCAGGAGACATGTCATCCTTTGATCTGTGCAAAAACCAAGAGTGCTAACTACAGAAGATTGACTTTGACAATCATGACTGGTCAGAACTTAGCCTGGGAACAATAAGACCCTAGCCTAGGCTTCGGCCTAGGATTTGTACAGTAACCAATATCTCTAATTCCAATGTCACTATGTACCTTAAATATTACTGAGAACGATTCATAATTTATTTTGGTCAAAATAAATATTATTATAAAAAATAGTAGTTATTTGTTGGGCCAGAACAATAGCATACTAGATAGGGTGCTTGTCTTGCACACATCAAACCTGGGTTCTATCTCCGTCATCTCATATAACCTCCTGAGCTTGCCAGGAGTGATTTCTGAGCACAGAGCCAGAACTAACCTGGGTATTGCCTGGTATGACCTACCCCCCCCAAAGAAAAAGAAAAAGAAAGAACTTAATTGTATCATAATCTATACTTTTTCAAGGATCTGGTAAGTTTGGCTGACTAGAGTAGAAATTCTGTGACTGACAGGCAGTCAAACTCCAAACTGGCTGGATAGTTGTTAAAATATCTTTAGAAACATATTTCAAAGGCAAAATAGAAAATGCTTGATTCAAACATCCTTTATAAGTAAAATGTCTGATCCTCCCACATCTATCAACATAATTATTATGGGAATTTGGTAAAGTGTAGCTATAAAACGACAGCTACACTTTAAATAGGAACAATTTCACTTATATTTTAGACAAGGATTCAATGTGTTGAATCAAAATCACATTGTGGCTATAACTACATTCATTTCATTTCTGTTTGCTTCATTAACTTTCATAAATTTAAACTACATTTAAAATAAAGGCTCACAAATAACATCTTAAACAAATTGTTTTAATCTTTAAGACATTCTTTGACAGGTAATTATTATGTGTCTATGAAAAACTTTTAACTGTCTTTATAACTATAACTATATTTATGTACATATATATGAAACACAGATACTTGATTAGGTTTGGATACAGTAAAGAAAATGTAGATTAACCTTATGTTATTTTACCCTTCATATTCAATTTATTTTGATATTTCTAAATAACTTATTATAATTTTATAAATTACTTGAACTAGCAATGTATAAGCACAAGTCAAATATATGAACACATTTTACTTAGTCATATATATATTTATAATTTAATTAGTAATTAAAACTTTAAGTTAAGTTTATGGAATAGATTCATATAATAAGATAACTTACAACACAGAAAAATTAATTACCTAGTCAAAATGCTTCTTTCAGTTTTGGTTCCTGAACTGTCTTCAGAGTTCTCAGAAATACTATAAAGCTTTGACAAAAGACTGTACTTTCTTTCTCTGCACTATGTCTTATACATCTGCCTTGCTCCATTCATGGCAATTTCAGAGTTAGAAGCATTTTCATACAAAGATATTTAATGTTTACATGTAAGTCTCTTAAACTTCTTTATTTTCCAATCAGCTTGAATAGCAGCAGAATTGTGTCATCTGTTTTCTCTCCACCATACTGAATATGACACTTTAGGGGGAAAAGCATCCCCAGGAGTGAAACTCATTGGTTTTATTGGGCCATTGATAATGAGAATGTTGCACTGGTGAAGGGAGTTGTTCTTTTATGACTGAAACCCAATGACAATCATGTTTGTAATCAAATTGTTTAAATAAACATTTAAAAATAAAAATTATTTTTGTTTATTCATACTTAACCATGTGTATTTTGTTTTACATATGAACATTTATTAAGCATGTTCTTTGGTCTGATTCATTATTTGTATGAGATCTTTCAGAAAAATGACTTTAGCTCCTTAACTATGTTTTTCTGGTACTTTGACAACTTTTCATCGAGTACTGCCTAATGATATGACCTTAGGTCTTCAGTGACTTTCTCATTATCTTAATTTGTCAAGGTCAGGGCTAGAAGATAGCTTGGCTGTGACAAATATATGCTTTATTTTCACTGTTGATGTCTGGGCTTCCATCTATAGAACACATCCAGTGGTCCTCAAACTATGGCCCGCGGGCCACATATTGTATTTGTATCTGTTTTGTTTCTTCGTATCAAAATAAGATATATGCAGTGTGCATAAGAATTAGTTCATAAGTTTTGTTTTTACTATAGTCAGACCCTCCAGTGGTCTGAGGGACAGTGAACTGGCCCCCTGTTTAAAAAGTTTGAGGACCCCTGAAACTCACTCCAGAAACTCAGGTGTGGTCCTACTGGCCCATGACAATACAACAGTCAATTACATCAATTATAAAACTATTGGGCCACACATAGGCTAATATTTTGCAGCTTGACTACCACCTCTCTCTCTCTCTTTTTCTCTCTCTTTCTTTCTCTCTCTCTCTCTCTCTCTCTCACACACACACACACACACACACACACACACAAATACACAAAAGCAAACATGAAGATTAGTCTGTTGGTCTTGGGTTAAGTTTGAATTTACTTGGATAATAATTAACGGATCATACAACTCTATAATTTGTTGGTCCAATCAGGATTTAGGTTAACTTCAGCATGGCATGCTTACTTTGTAATAACAACTAACAACAAAGGTAATACTTTTTGTTTTGTTTTGTTTCATTTGGAGGCCACACCAGGTAGTGCTCAATGATTACTCCTGGTTATATAACTCAATGGTTACTCTATGCTCAAAAATTATGTACATTAAGATTTGAAACAATTGCCAATCAGGGAGATGCAAATCAAAACAACAATGAGATACCATCTCACACCACAGAGATTGGCACACATCACAAAAAATAAGAATAATCAGTGCTGGCAGGGATGGGGAGAGAAAGGATCTCTTATCCACTGCTGGTAGGAATGCTGTCTAGTCCAACCTCTATGGAAATGGATATGGAGATTCCTCCAAAAACTGGAAATTGAGCTCCCATTTGACCCAGCTATTCCACTCCTAGGGATATACCCTAAAAACACAAGAATACAATGCAAAAATTCCTTTCTCACACCTATATTTATTGCAGCACTATTCACAATAGCTAGGCTCTGGAAACAACCAAGATGCCCTTCAACAGATGAATGGCTAAAGAAACTGTGGTACATATACACAATGAAATATTATGCAGCCATCATGAGAGATGAAGTCATGAAATTTTCCTATACATAGATGTACATGGAATCTATCATGCTGAGTGAAATAAGTCAGAGGGAGAAAGATAGACGCAGAATAGTCTCATTCATCTATGGGTTTTAAGAAAAATAAAAGTCATCTTTGCAACAATCCTCAGAGACAATGAGAGGAAGGCTGGAACTTCCAGCTCACTTCATGAAGCTCACCACAAAGAGTGGTGAGTGCAGTTATAGAAATAACTACACTGAGAACTATCATAACCATGTGAATGAATGAGGGAACTGGAAAGCCTGTCTAGAGTACAGGTGGGGGTGGGGTGGGATGAAAGGAGATTTGGGACATTGGTGGTGGGAATGTTGCACTGGTGAAGGGGGGTATTCTTTCCATGACTGAAACCTAATCACAATCATATTTGTAATCAAGATGTTTAAATAAAGTTATTATAAAAATATATATTTTTGAGCCTTCAGTATGACAAGCACTGCTTACTATTTCACAGAATCATGCCAAAACTGTGTCCTTGTTTATTATGTATTTGACATAGAAAAATATTCAATAGAATATGCCTAATGGATGAGAAAGTGGTATTATATAAAATGAAGTTTTAATAATAATAGCAAACAGACAACTACTAAAATGAAGAATTTGGAGCATTGGAGAGGACACATGAACATCAATTTGTTCTAGTAAAAACAATAATTTTAAAAGGTGTTTTAAGATGGGGCCGGAGAGATAGCATGGAGGTAAGGCGTTTGCCTTTCATGCAGGAGGTCATCGGTTCGAATCCCGGCGTCCCATATGGTCCCCCGTGCCTGCCAGGAACAATTTCTGAGCCTGGAGCCAGGAATAATCCCTGAGCACTGCCGGGTGTGACCCAAAAACCACAAAAAAAAAAAAAAAAAAAAAAAAAAAAAAAAAAAAAAAAAAAAAAAAAAAAGGTGTTTTAGGGGCCAGTGAGGTGGCACTAGAGGTGAGGTGTCTGCCTTGCAAGCGCTAGCCAAGGAAGGACAGAGATTCGATCCCCCGGCATCCCTTATGGTCCCCCCAAGCCAGAGGCAATTTCTGAGTGCTTAGCCAGGAGTAACCCCTGAGGATCAAACAGGTGTGGCCTGAAAACCAAAAAAAAAGGTATTTTAATAATAAATTTAATAATAAATTTAAAAGGTATTGAACAAATACTTAATATGGATACTTTCCATGATGCTGAAGCAACATTTGAAGCATTCCCCCCCCCACCAAAAAAAAAAATACTTGCATAGAACAAACACAATTAATTACTGAATGAGAGAACATAATGGTGCATCATACATGTAGGTTTTTTTTTTTAATTTTTGGGGGACCACACCTGGCTTTTCCTGGTTCTGTTATTACTCTTAAGTGACTCAGGGAAAAATATGCAGTACTGGTAATCAAACCTGAGTCAACATCATGCAATGGAAATGTCTTACTTTCTGCACTACCTGGACCAGATGCATGTAAGGTTTAAAAAAATAGATCCAAAATAAAGTCCTTTATGTTCATTTACCAAGAATTAGTAAACAACCAAATTAAAAATTTTAGCTTCACACAAAAATAGAAATTTAAATTAACTAATCAGAAATCTTTGAAAAGCAACAGAGATAATTTATAATATTAGGTCATTCAGTTTGCCTCTAAAGCAAAGTGACTTTCCTGAAGCCATCTTTTTCTTTTGCTAGTACCTGCCCCTTTTCTGTTTTTCACTAAAATAATTTTATACTTTGTGCCACTTTTTTCTGTTAGATGAGATACTACCTAAGCAATAAAGTTAGTTGGTGCCAGAGAGATCATACAGGGGTGAAGGCACTTGCCTTGCACACAGCAGACTTGGGGTTCAATCTTGGCACAGTAATAGTCTCCTGAATACTGTAAGGATCAACCCCTGAATACCAAACATTGTGTCCCAGAAGCAACAACAAAGCCCAAACCAACCCCCCCCCAAAAAAAAAACCTCTGAAACATATATAAAGTTAAGAGATCTATAAAATCTACTCCATTGTATTTGTCACTTAAAAAATAGATAGGTAAGTAGTGGGATTATGTATAGGGCATTCTTTTTCACTGGGAGGAACGGGAGTGTACACACCTGGAGATGCTCAGGAATTGGATTACTCCCATCTCTGCACTCAGGAATTACCCCTTGCAGTGCTTGGAGGCCCATATGGAACACAGGGGATTGAATCTGGGTTGGCCACGTGCAAGACAGGTACCCAACCCACTGTACTATTACTCTGTTCCTACGTTCGTTTTTATTTTTAAGCTGATAGAGCCTCAAGAGAAAAATCAAACTGCTTTAGGGAGATTATTCATAATTATAAAAGAATAAATTGGGGGAAATAGGAAACTCATTTAACTGGACATGGTTTTTTATTTGTTCATTTTCTAGATCACAAAGAGAAGGTTTGAATAAAGATGAACAAAAATTCTAGCATTGAGACCATGAAGACCAGTTTCTTTCTGTACTCTGAATTTACTTCTCTGACTTGCTAATTACAACTCTCTCTATTGGGTTACTATTTTCTACTATAGAACTAAAAAATAAAATTCATACATACATATAGTTTTAGATTATTCCAAGCACCAAATTGTTTTAGAATGATGAAATTATTCCTATATCAAGCAAGCAACTTGCTGAAAGTAGGAAAAACAATGGTTTGAATCCATGCTGTGTTGCCTAAAAAAGGAATTGCTGAAAATAGTGAGATCTAAATGAGGTAGGAAATTTGTTGATTGGTTTGTTGAATTTTTCCTCTTTCATTTTCCAAAAGATAGAACAGACGTATGTTCTGGCAATTTTCTATTTTTCCCCTTGCTCTCAGATTTAGCTCATTGATTGCATGATTTTCTCAGTGCTCATCTTTCAAGAAAGTCTATAACAAGCAGGTATTCTCTATTTCACAAAACAGTGGTTAATGGGGAATGCATCACTTCCCCTGGGACCAATCAGCTCAACTTAGTTACATAAAAAAGTCAAATGAAAGACTATGGTAATTACAGACATAAATTGATTAGACCCCCCAAAAAAATCACTCCCCTATGGTACTCAGGAAAGGCCACGGAATTGTAAACAACCATTTGATTAGTCATACAAAAATCCACCTCTGCATATTTTCACATCACATGTCAAATGAAACTATTGAGTTATATCATTGAAACAAGGTTTTAACATTTACCCTGTGTTGTAGTAATGGATTTTCTATTCTAAGCATGCCTTTTAAAATGAGTATCAGTATTTAATTATGATGATCCATGTTTGAATACATTTATGCATCAAGCATGTAGTAAGTTCCTAATGTAAATACTTTATTTTTGTCTCCATAAATAATTCATATTTTCTGGGCCATTCCAAAATGTGATTAGATGAATCATTTGAAATATGAATTGTAATGCTTGGTATTTGTGTAAAATTTGGCAACCAATTATGGGTGCATCTGTGCCACTCCTATGGTACAACCTATATAAAACAAATCTGTCAGGGATTCACAAAGTAATATTTGAGAGCTTAAACATATGAACATTCTAGCAACCAGTAAGATAATATAGCTAGCAAGGCATTTACTTTGCATATAGTATACATGGGTTCAATCTCCAGAACCTCACATGGTTTCCTAAGTGGCCCTTGCAGTCAGAGCCAAAAGTAAGCCCTAAGCGTACTTAAGGAGGCTCAAAATCCAAATATATTAAATATATTTTATATATATTAAAATATATAGATAATTATATAATATATGACTATATCTTCTAGTACTATTTCTAGAAATTCATACTAATTAGCTTCAACAGCAAAAAATAAAAAAGTAATCTAAAAGTATAATCATTAGTATAATAAATGTATCTTACCTAAGTTATTCCTAGTTAGAATTAGAAATAGTTCACAGAAGGAGCAGAATGGCAAATATAAAACATACAAGTGACTATTTATGACAATCCCTTATTTTTAAAAACTAAGATGACTTTATTTGAAATTTTCCCATACCTAGAGACTCTACCATCTTACTTAAAAATTAAGTGAGAGAGTAATTTAAATACATGCTTATAGGGCTTCCTCTCAACCTATCATCTTCATTTCATTTATATTGCTTAAGTTTTGTTCAGATCTTTGTAATTATTTTATATGGGTTTCTAAACTTTACATTCTACTCTTTAAATCTTGTAATTTAGGCAACTGCCAAATTAGTTTTCTAGGAACACAGCTGCAGTTAAATGAGTTAAGAAACATTTAAGTAACAACTTCTGTGGCCTGAGAGATAACATGGAGGTAAAGCATTTACCTTGCATACAGAAGGACGGTGGTTCCCGGCATCCCATGTGGTCCCCGAGCCTGCCAGGAGCGATTTCTGAGCATTGAGCCAGGAGTAACCCCTAAGCGCTGTCGGGTGTGACCCAAAAATAAAATAAAATAAAAAAAACTAACTTCTGACACAAGTATGTTACATATATATAAAATAAATATATATAATCATAAAATAATTAAAGAATTTAGCTAAAAATTGATATTAGATTGACTGTTTTTTAGATTTTTGTGCATAACAAATATTCTACAATCCATTTTTTATTTAGTAATCAGATATTTTATATTTACTTTTTATGGGTTGTCTCCCTTTTTATTTTTACAATGAATATATATGAGATATCTGAGTTTCTTTCAACTCCTTATCTTTGAAATATCAAATAGACCCTAGGACATCCAATAATGTAGTGGTTATGGAGAATTTAGCAAGGCTTTGAGACCTTGGCCATTTCTTTGTAAGAATCACTATTGGGGTGCTTTGATCAGTCATAGGCAAGTAAAATTCATAGGCAAGTAAAATGATAAAGAGCATGAAGGGTCATTGTTGCCTTTAAGTTTTTAAAATGAGAGTTCACAATACACAAAGAAAATTTTAGTCCTTAAGGTTAAATGAGTAAGGGTTAGAATAGTAAACAGAGGGGCCGGGCGGTGGCGCTCGAGGTAAGGTGCCTGCCTTACCTGCGCTAGCCTAGGAGACGGACCGCGGTTCGATCCCCCGGCGTCCCATATGGTCCCCCAAGCCAGGAGCGACTTCTGAGCGCATAGCCAGGAGTAACCCCTGAGCGTCACCGGGTGTGGCCCAAAAAACCAAAAAAAAAAAAAAAAAAAAAAAAAAGAATAGTAAACAGAAAGATCAGTGACTAAGGAAAAAAAAAAAGGAAGGTAGAATAATCCTGTTCCAGAGCTGCCAGGCATTACAGCCAAGGGCTCTCCAAATTATAGTTTAGTTGACTGATAAATTCTCTTTTTTTTTTTTAACTTTTTATTTTTAATTATGAGAAAAATGATGCAAAGAGGACAAGGTAAAGTTACAGTGAAAGGACAATCACCCATAAACAGAGTTCTCAGAAGAAATCCCCTTGCTGATGCCTAAATATTGAACTTACAGTCAAAGAACATTAAGAAAAATAAGGCAGAACTCATGTACAATTACTTTGTCCACAAGTCCCCAGATTGTAGTACATTATAACATTTCTTAGAAGTACACAAAGCAACCTAAAGCCATGAGATTTATGTGACTCCTTAAACATTGAAGGCATAGTATTTTTTTTAATTTTTTTATTATTATTTTAATTATGACAACAAAGATGCAAAGAAAGAGGACAGGGTAAAGTTACAGTGGAAGCCCAATCACCCATAAACAGAATTCTCGGTAGTCCCATCGATGATATCCCAGCCTTGAACTTTCAGCCAAAGAACATTAAGAAAAACAAAACTGAACTCATGTACAATACAATTACTTTGTCCCTCAAATCCCCAGTTGTAGTACATACAATTTCTTAGCAGCACACAATATAATCTAAAGACATTAGACTTATGTAACTCCTTAAACATTGAGGGCAAAGTACATTTCTCTAGTTCCATGCACATGCTTACTAGTTTAAGTTAGCCTCAAAAGTTTTAGTGGGTTGTTCTTCTTAAGGATTGGAGTCAAGGGAACATAGTAAAAAACGGTATTAAAGTGGCATTTGTTTGCATAGGCCCACCAAAACATAAGGGATCTGGAAAGGCAAATTATGGTCTAAATACAAGGAGACCCTACCCCTGAAGTTTCCTGGCACAGGACTGACTCTAGGCTCCAGGCACACTAGTTTGTCCAATTCAAGTCATCCTCTGTAGTGGCAATACACCTCCATTCCTCACTTAGTCTCTGTTGTTGGTATCATGATTCTGTATTAAAGATCCTGGAGTCTGCATATCCCATATTGTAGTCAGGATGGTGCGGAGCATCCTCTCATTTCACCTCACACTTATGGGGCAATAGAGAGAACCATGTCCTGTAGAGCAGGTCATTGTTGTTGTCAAGTCTTCTCAGTGTAAACGGAAGTCTCTTTTTAGAAGGTCGATGTCAGACCCTTGGTAGAGTCTTTCCTGGTAGAGGACTGCTTCCAGCTGTTGCTATAAAAGACCTTGGATGTTTTGTAGATAGCTTGCCTGGTTCCGGCGTGAATGGAGGATGCCCATTCTTCTGAGGCCTGTGCCAGGTCATTATATCAATGTTCAGGGTGTAAGGTTCATTGTACTGAGATTTATTAGATAAGAACTTATCTGTATGTATGGTGTTTTCCCATTTTAATGTGTCTATGCAAACAAGGATCAATGCCATGAAGCGTTATTGGTGCATCTGGAGACAATGGGAACAAGACCAGCAGTTTCCATGACATAGTTCAATCATAGGAATCAAACTGAGGGACAGTTCCACCAACAATCCTTACTGAACAGCTTACAAAGAAAAGACAAGATGAAAAGTGGATAGAAACATCATAGTAGAAGAATATATAGAGAGTTATATCAGTTAAAAAAATACCCATAAAATATTCAAAAGATATATGTGTTCAATATGTGTTCAATTTCTGTCCTTCTAAGTAGTTCTGGGATTTGTTAGATCTACTGTATGTCTTTGGTCAGAGAATAGAACTGTGTGTTACTAAACTTAAGAAGAGTAAATCTGGGGTACTAATGGTTGGGAGGAGCATATGTACATTGCAAAATGTACACTGGTATGAAATTGCCAGTGACAGCCTAAGTATAGCTGAGCAGCTATCTGCCACCCCCCAGATCAATCTCCACCCCCTTAGCCAACCTCTGTAGCCAGCCTAGGAGTGGGGAAAACCCAGGGTGCCCCATCAGCTCCTTCCAGAAACCCACCTGGAGATCCGGAGGAAAGGGGGAGAGGGGGGTCGGGTGACCCATGTCCGAGCCCCCCTACCCTAGGCCGGGCTAAGGGGCCGCTGGCACATGTGGAGGCCTGCCAGCTGCCCGCTCGTGTTGGCTAAGAATCCTGCTCCAGGAAGGGAGAGAGACCCTCCCAAGCCCGAAGGACAGGGATTTAAGCCCCACCCTAGGCCAGGGTCCGGACCCAGCCAGGCAGTGGGGAAAACCCAGGGTGCCCCATCAGCTCCTTCCAGAAACCCACCTGGAGATCCGGAGGAAAGGGGGAGAGGGGGGTCGGGTGACCCATGTCCGAGCCCCCCCCCTAGGCCGGGCTAAGGGGCCGCTGGCACATGCGGAGGCCTGCCAGCTGCCCGCCCGTGTTGGCTAAGAATCCTGCTCCAGGAAGGGAGAGAGACCCTCCCAAGCCCGAAGGACAGGGATTTAAGCCCCACCCTAGGCCAGGGTCCGGACCCGGCCAGGCAGTGGGGAAAACCCAGGGTGCCCCATCAGCTCCTTGCAGAAACCCACCTGGAGATCCGGAGGAAAGGGGGAGAGGGGGGTCGGGTGACCCATGTCCGAGCCCCCCTACCCTAGGCCGGGCTAAGGGGCCGCTGGCACATGCGGAGGCCTGCCAGCAGCCCGCCCGTGTTGGCTAAGAATCCTGCTCCAGGAAGGGAGAGAGACCCTCCCAAGCCCGAAGGACAGGGATTTAAGCCCCACCCTAGGCCAGGGTCCGGACCCGGCCAGGCAGTGGGGAAAACCCAGGGTGCCCCATCAGCTCCTTCCAGAAACCCACCTGGAGATCCGGAGGAAAGGGGGAGAGGGGGGTCGGGTGACCCATGTCCGAGCCCCCCTACCCTAGGCCGGGCTAAGGGGCCGCTGGCACATGCGGAGGCCTGCCAGCAGCCCGCCCGTGTTGGCTAAGAATCCTGCTCCAGGAAGGGAGAGAGACCCTCCCAAGCCCGAAGGACAGGGATTTAAGCCCCACCCTAGGCCAGGGTCCGGACCCGGCCAGGCAGTGGGGAAAACCCAGGGTGCCCCATCAGTTCCTTCCAGAAACCCACCTGGAGATCCGGAGGAAAGGGGGAGAGGGGGGTCGGGTGACCCATGTCCGAGCCCCCCTACCCTAGGCCGGGCTAAGGGGCCGCTGGCACATCGGAGGCCTGCCAGCTGCCCGCCTGTGTTGGCTAAGAATCCTGCTCCAGGAAGGGAGAGAGACCCTCCCAAGCCCGAAGGACAGGGATTTAAGTCCTACCCTAGGCCAGGGTCCGGACCCGGCCAGGGAGTGGGGAAAACCCAGGGTGCCCCATCAGCTCCTTCCAGAAACCCACCTGGAGATCCGGAGGAAAGGGGGAGAGGGGGGTCGGGTGACCCATGTCCGAGCCCCCCTACCCTAGGCCGGGCTAAGGGGCCGCTGGCACATGCGGAGGCCTGCCAGCTGCCCGCCCGTGTTGGCTAAGAATCCTGCTCCAGGAAGGGAGAGAGACCCTCCCAAGCCCGAAGGACAGGGATTTAAGCCCCACCCTAGGCCAGGGTCCGGACCCGGCCAGGGAGTGGGGAAAACCCAGGGTGCCCCATCAGCTCCTTCCAGAAACCCACCTGGAGATCCGGAGGAAAGGGGGAGAGGGGGGTCTGGTGACCCATGTCCGAGCCCCCCCTACCCTAGGCCGAGCTAAGGGGCTGCTGGCACATGTGGAGGCCTGCCAGCAGCCCGCCTGTGTTGGCTAAGAATCCTGCTCCAGGAAGGGAGAGAGACCCTCCCAAGCCCGAAGGACAGGGATTTAAGTCCTACCCTAGGCCAGGGTCCGGACCTGGCCAGGGAGTGGGGAAAACCCAGGGTGCCCCATCAGCTCCTTCCAGAAACCCACCTGGAGATCCGGAGAAAGGGGGAGAGGGGGGTCGGGTGACCCATGTCCGAGCCCCCCTACCCTAGGCCGGGCTAAGGGGCCGCTGGCACATGGAGGCCTGCCAGCTGCCCGCCCGTGTTGGCTAAGAATCCTGCTCCAGGAAGGGAGAGAGACCCTCCCAAGCCCGAAGGACAGGGATTTAAGCCCACCCTAGGCCAGGGTCCGGACCCGGCCAGGGAGTGGGGAAATCCCAGGGTGCCCCATCAGCTCCTTCCAGAAACCCACCTGGAGATCCGGAGGAAAGGGGGAGAGGGGGGTCGGGTGACCCATGTCCGAGCCCCCCTACCCTAGGCCGGGCTAAGGGGCCGCTGGCACATGTGGAGGCCTGCCAGCAGCCCGCCCGTGTTGGCTAAGAATCCTGCTCCAGGAAGGGAGAGAGACCCTCCCAAGCCCGAAGGACAGGGATTTAAACCCCACCCTAGGCCAGGGTCCGGACCCGGCCAGGGAGTGGGGAAAACCCAGGGTGCCCCATCAGCTCCTTCCAGAAACCCACCTGGAGATCCGGAGGAAAGGGGGAGAGGGGGGTCGGGTGACCCATGTCCGAGCCCCCCTACCCTAGGCCGGGCTAAGGGGCCGCTGGCACATGCGGAGGCCTGCCAGCTGCCCGCCCGTGTTGGCTAAGAATCCTGCTCCAGGAAGGGAGAGAGACCGACTGATAAATTCAAAGCTGTAAATAATAGTGGCCAGACAGACTATCAAATGTTATAGATAGGAGACATAATAGGAGACGAACTGCTGGAATCCTGGCTGTCTGCTCAGAAATAGCTCCTGGCAGGCACGGGGGACCATATGGGACACTTGGATTTGAACCAACCACCTTTGGTTCTGGATCGGCTGCTTGCAAGGCAAACACCGCTGTGCTATCTCTCCGGGCCCCCAAGCCATATTCTTAATGGGAGATATTACAAAGAATATTTGCACAATAGACTTTATAGATGAAAGAGAATTAGTGTATACATGGCCTATACGAATGGATTATAATGAATGAATCTGAGCCAGAGTAGGAAAAGCTGATGAAATAAATATCAGTTTCTACTCTGTGCCAAACTTGGGATAGTTTCAGGTTCTGAAATATAATATACAATTTTTTACTTAACAAATTCATTCTTATAGGATTGCTTATGAATGAGAAACTAAATGAAATGAGAACAAAACTTTGTATTTTGTCATCAATAGATGCAGCAATATGTAATTAAATTTTTACTCATATAATACAGGTATGAACAGTCTGAGATGACAAGTAGGGACATTGGAGATGAAGAAGTGAAGAAACTAGTCAGGGATGAAAATACTGTGTATATCTTACTTTAACACTTTCCAAGATTCCTGAAGTATAATACTATAACTATTGTAGATATTGAAAAAAAATATTTCCCCCAGTAAACTTTTTTTTGTATATAATATTATGAAGACAATAGAATCTATTCTCTTAGGGTTTTTTTGTTTGTTTGTTTGTTTTTGTTTGTTTGTTTTTGTGCCACATCTGTGCTCAAGGCTTAGCACTATATATGCACTCAGGGTTCTCTCCTGGAGGAGGGTCAAGGGGACCATATGGGATGCTAAACTTGTGTTGGTTGTGTGCAAGGAAAGTCCCCTACCTATTGCACTACAGCTCTGGCCTATAAAATCTGTTCTTGTAACTACATACATTTCCTCCTTTCTAGATCTTATGTATGGACAATCCCATTTTATGAAGTTTTTTAAAGCAAAAAGATCTATCACAATCACCTATTTATGTTCATCAAAAGCAGCTTGAATAGTTAATAAAAGGAATGGCATATTGAAAAGGCATTTTATTAAATAGACATTTATTGGGACCCTAAGTGAGTTCCCTCCACTTCCAAGATCTCTCTTCAGTGTGCTAAGTGCAGGAACAGCAAAGTTCAGGATTCTGATATTGAGGTGTTACGATATAATATGACCCATAAACTATGCTATCTTTTTGCCAGTCAGAATGAGTCATAATTAGTATACTGAAGTTTTCATCCTCCAAAAGAGATAGTAAAGTTACAATCAGGGTTCTACCAGAAACCAAACAACAGTAAATATTGGGCAGAAAGAATATGATCATGATACTCTTGTGTACTCTACTTCTCTCCTTGGACCACTCATCTTTAAATCCTTTACAATATCACCTTCTCAGGACCACAGCCAAAGGAAACAGTGAGAGTGCAAGGTACTATGGATTTTTTAGTTTTCTGATTTACGCCTGTGTGAACTCTCTAGTCTCCAGGTCTCACAAAGGGTTCTGAATATTGATGTTACCAAGACCTGTATTACAGTTAATCTGTATTTCAACCTTCCTGCATGAGATAACATAGCCTGTTATTGGTAAGGGAAAAGACTAAAGTTTACTGCTACAACTAAAGCAATGCAAAAAGTTTAATTGGTGGCAACTAGAAAGACATCTGCGTAGTTAAAAAATCACATTATTGTAAGAACAATTGGTCTTTGAAAGAACATTTTAGTTCTTATTTTGTGGTAAGAAATATTGCTTATACTATTTTCTTTGAAAATCAATTCATTTTTCAATTCATAAAGTCAATATTATGGTGCTGGAGAGACAGCACAGCGGTAGGGTGTTTGCCTTGCATGCAGCCGATCCAGGACAGACGGTGGTTCAAATCTTGGCATCCCATATGGTCCCCTGAGCTTCAAAGGAGTGATTTCAGAAGGCAGAGAAGGAGTAACCTCTGAGCGCCACTGGGTGTGACCCCCAAATAAAAAAAAGTCAATAATATGATGACAAGCAGAAAAGGAAGAGCTCTGTGTATTATAAACAGTTTGAAAAATTCTAAATTTAGCCATCTATATTTATGGTCTTAGAATAGTTCTGTGGCACCTTCATGATATGTTTCTTTTTTTTAAATTCAAACAAATTTATTGCATACATGATTGTGTTTGGGTTTCAGTCATGTAAAGAACACCACCCATTACCAGTGCAACATTCCAATCACCAATGTTCCAAATATCCCTCCTCCCCACCTAACCCCCGCCTGTACTCTAGACAGGCTAGGCTTTCTATTTTCCTCGTACATTCTCATTACAAGGTTAGTTCAAAACGCAGTTACTTCTCTAACTAAACTCATCCCTGTTTGTGGTGAGCTTCATGAGGTGAGCTGTAACTTCCAACTCTTTTCTCTTTTGTGTCTGAAACTTATTATTGCAAAATGTCTTTTATTTTTCTTAAAACCCATAGAAGAGTGAGACCATTATGTGTTTCTTTCCCTGACTTATTTCACACAGTATAATAGATTCCATGTACATCCATGTATAGGAAAATTTCATGACTTCATCTCTTCTAAGGGCTGCATAATATTCCATTGTGTATATGTACCACAGTTTCTTTAGCCATTCATCTGTTGAAGGGTATCTTGGCTGTTTCCAGAGTCTTGCTATGGTAAATAGTGCTGCAATGAATATAGGTGTAAGGAAGGGATTTTTGTATTGTATTTTTGTGTTCCTAGAGTATATCACTAGAAGTGGTATAGCTGGGTCGTATGGGAGCTCGATTTCCAGTTTTTGGAGGAATCTCCATATTGTTTCCATAAAGGTTGAACTAGACGGCATTCCCACCAGCAGTGGATAAGAGTTCCTTTCTCTCCACATCCCTGCCAACACTGCATGTTCTCATTCTTTGTGATGTGTGCCAATCCCTGGGGTGTGAGGTGGTACCTCATAGTTGTTTTGATTTGCCTCTCCCTGATGACTAGTGATGTGGAGAATTTTTTTCATGTGTCTTTTGGCCATTTGTATTTCTTCTTTGTCAAAGTGTCTGTCCATTTCTTCTCCCCATTTTTTGATGGGATTAAATGTTTTTTCTTGTAAATTTCAATCAGTGCCTTGTATATTTTAAAGATTAGCCCCTTGTCTGATGGATATTGGGTAAAGAGTTTCTCCAACTCAGTGGGGGGCTCTTATATCCTGGGCGCTATTTCTTTTGATGTGCAGAAGCATCTCAGTTTAATGTATTCCCATCTGTTAATCTCTGCTTTCACTTGCTTGGAGAGTGCAGTTTCCTCTTTAAAGATGCCTTTAGTCTCAAAGTCCTAGAATGTTTTACGTTCATGTTGTTCGATGTATCTTATGGTTTTGGGTCTGATATTGAGGTCTTTTAACCATTTGAATTTTACCTTCGTACATGATGTTAGCTGGGTCTATGTTCAATTTTTTGCAAGTGGCTAGCCAGTTGTGCCAACACCACTTGTTGAAGAGGCATTCTTTGCTCCATTTAGGATTTCTTGCTCCTTTATAAAAAAAATTAGGTGATTGTATGTCTGTGGAACATTCTCTGAGTATTCAAGCCTATTCCACTGATCTGAGGGCCTGTCCTTATTCCAATACCATGCTGTTTTGATAACTATTGCTTTCTGGTACAGTTTAAAGTTGGGGAAAGTAATTCCTCCCATATTATTTTTCCAAATGATTGCTTTAGCTATTCTAGGGTGTTTATTGTTCCAAATGAATTTCATAAGTGCCTAATCCACTTCTTTGAAAAATGTATGGGTATCTTTAGAGGGATTGCATTAAATCTTTACAATGCTTTGGGGAGTATTGCCATTTTGATTATGTTAATCCTGCCAATCCATGAGCAGGGTATGAGATTCCATTTCTGCATGTCCTCTCTTATTTCTTGGAGCAGAGTTATATAGTTTTGTTGTATAGGTCCTTCACATTTTTAGTCAAGTTGATTCCAAGATATTTGAGTTTGTGTGGCACTATTGTGAATGGGATTGTTTTCTTAATGTCCATTTCTTCCATATTACTATTGGTGTATAGAAAGGCCATTGATTTTGTGTGTTAATTTTGTAGCCTGCCACCTTGCTATATGAGTCTATTATTTCTAGAAGCTTTTTCGTAGAGACTTTAGGGTTTTCTAGGTAGAATACCATATCTTCTGCAAACAGTGAGAGCTTGCCTTCTTCCTTTCCTATCTGGATTTCCTTAATATCTTTTTCTTGCTTAATCGCTATAACAAGTACTTCCAGTGCTATGTTGAATAGGAATGGTGAGAGGGGAAAGCCTTGTCTTGTGCCAGAATTTAGAGGAAAGGCTTTCAGTTTTTCTCCATTGAGGACAAAATTTGCTTCTGGCTTGTGGTAGAGGCTTAACTATATTGAGACAGGTTAATTCCATTCACATCTTGCTGAGAGTTTTGGCCAAGAATGGGTGTTGGACCTTATCAAATTCTTTCTCTGCGTCTATGGATATGATCCTGTGATTTTTATTTTTCTTGCTGTTGATGTTGTGTACTAATGTTGATAGATTTCCGGATGTTAAACCAGCCTTGCATTCCTGGGATGAAACCTATTTGATAGTAGTGGATAATCTTCTTAATGAGTCACTGAATCCTATTTGCCAGGATTTTGTTGAGGATCTTTGCATCTGCATTCATCAGCAATATTGGTCTGTAATTTTCTTTTTTGGTAGCATCTCTGTCTGGCTTAGGTATCAAGGTGATGTTGGCTTCATAAAAGCTATTTGGAAGTGTTTCCGTTTGTTCAATTTCATGAAAGAGTCTTGCCAGGATTGGTAGTAGTTCCTCTTGGAAAGTTTGAAAGAATTCATTAGTGAATCCATCTCGGCCTGGGCTTTTGTTTTTCGGCAGTCATTTGATTACTGTTTTAATTTCATCAATGGTGATGGGGGTGTTTAGATATGCTACATCCTTTTCCTTCAACCGTGGAAGATTATAAGAGTCCAAGAATTTATCCATATTTTCCAGGTTCTCATTTTTAGTGGCATAGATTTTCTCAAAGTAGTTTCTGATTACCCTTTGAATCTCTGTCATATCAGTAGTGATCTCTCCTTTTTCATTCCTAATATGAGTTATCAAGTTTCTCTCTCTCTCTTTCTTTGTTAGGTTTGCCAGTGCTCTATCAATCTTGTTTATTTTTTCAAAGAACCAACTTCTGCTTTCGTTGATCTTTCAGATTGTTTTTTGGGTTTCCACTTCACTGATTTCTGCTCTCAGCTTTGTTATTTCCTTCTGTCTTCCTATTTTTGGGTCCTTTTGATGAGCACTTACTTTCTAGTTCTATTAGCTGTGTCATTATCTACTCAGGTAAGCTCCTTCTTCCTTCCTGATGTGTGCTTGCAAAACTATAAATTTTCCTCTCAGTACTGCTTTTGCTGTGTCCCATAAGTTCTGATTGTTTGTGTCTTTATTGTCATTTGTTTCCAGGAACCTTTTGATTTCCTCCTTGATTTCATCTCGGACCCACTGATTATTCAGTATGAGGCTGTTTAACTTCCAGGTGTTAAAGTTTTTCTTCTGAGTCCCTTTGGAATTTACAAATAATTTCAGAGCCTTGTGGTCAGCGAAGGTAGTCTGCAAAATTTCTATCCTCTTGATCTTATGGAGGTATGTTTTATGTGCCAGCATGTAGTCTATCCTGGAGAATGTCCCATGTACATTAGAGAAGAATGTGTATCCAGGCTTCTGGGGGTGGAGTGTCCTGTATATATCCACTAGGCCTTTTTCTTCCATTTCTCTATTCAGGTCTAGTATATTCTTGTTGGGTTTCAGTCTGGTTGACCTATCCAGTGCTGACAAAGCTGTGTTGAGGTCCCCAACAATTATTGTGTTGTTATTGACATTATTTTTTAGATTTGTCAACAATTGTATTAAATATTTTTCTGGCCCTTCATTCGGTGCATATATGTTTAGGAGAGTGATTTCTTCCTGCTCTACATACCCCTTGATTAATATAAAATGTCCATCTTTGTCCCTTACAACCTTCCTGAGTATAAAGTTTGCATTATCTGGTATTAGTATGGCCACTCCAGCTTTTTTTATGGGTGTTGTTTGCTTGGATAATTTTTCTCCAGCCTTTTATTTTGAGTCTATGTTTGTTCTGACTATTCAGGTGCGTTTCTTGTAGGCAGCAGAAGGTTGGATTGAGTTTTTTGATCCATTTAGCCACTCTGTGTCTCTTAACTGGTGCATTTAGTCCATTGACATTGAGAGAAATAATTGTCCTGGGATTTAATGCCATCTTTATATCGAAATTTGGTGTGTCTTTTGGTTAGTCTTGTCTTAAATTAGGTCTTTCAGTTTTTCTCTTAAGACTGGTTTTGAGTCTGTAAAGTTTCTGAGCTGTTTTTGGTCTGTGAAACCATGTATTCTTCTGTCAAACCAGAAAGTAAGTTTTGCTGGGTATAGTATTCTAGGTGAAGCATTCATTTCATTCAGTCTTGTCACAATATCCCACCACTTCTTTTTGGCCTTGAGTGTTTCTGGTGACAGGTCTGCTGTAAATCTCAAGGATGCTTGCTTGAACGTAATTTCCTCTTTTGATCTTGCTGTTTTCAGAATTCTGTCTCTATCTCTGGGATTCGTCATTGTGACTAGGATGTGTCTTGGGGTGGTTTTTCTGGGGTCTCTTTTGGTTGGTACTCTTCGGGCATGCAGGATTTGATCATATATATTCTTTAGCTCTGGAAGTTTCTCTTTAATGATGTTCTTGACCATTGATTCTTCCTGAAAATTTTCTTCCTGGGTCTCTGGGACTCCAACGATTCTTAAGTTGTTTCTGTTGAGCTTATCATAGACTTCTATTTTCATCTGTTCCCATTCTTTGACTAATTTTTCCATTGTCTGCTCATTTGCTTTAAGTTTTTTTTCCAATCTCTCCTGCTGTATGGAATTGTTATGTATCTCATCTTCCACAGCACCAAGTCTATTCTCAGCTTCTGTTACCCTGTCCCAGAGCTTATCCATTTTGTCATTCACTTTGTTTACTGACTTTTTCCGGCCTGCTAGTTGACATGTTATTTCAGTTTGGAGTTTTGTGATTTCTGTCTTCATATTTTCTTGGTTCTTTTTAGTGTTTTGTTCAACATGATCCATGGTTTCTTTGAATTCTTTGAGCATCTTCCATATTGCTTGTCTAAAGTCCTTATCTGAGAGGTTGATTAGTTGGTTGGTCGTTGTCTGGTCATCAGTATTGTCATCTTCATTCTCTATGTCTGATGCTGGCCTGCATTGTTTCCCCATTGTCACACTTGTATTGTGGGTTTTTCTATGTGTTGTGGTGGTATTCATTGGCTAAATGATCTACGCAGCCACACACCTCTGGCTCCACCCTTTCTGGATGGGTCAACTTGCCTCCAAGGGAGAGGAGTCCTCCGTGGATGAAGCCTCTCACAGGATCAAATCTTAGGGCTGGTCACGCAGCCCTAAGAAGACAGTCCGGAGAGAAATGCTGGGCTTCAGTGATTCAGCACAGTTCTTAGTGTGATTGTTTTCTTCTTGTTGCAATGGTGTTCTTTCCTTAGAAGTGAAGTGGAGCAGCCGTGCTCTTCTGGAGCCTCTTTTCGGCCCACTCCCAAGAGTTTCACGTGACAGGACAGGAGATAGACACACACAGGCAGCACTCACAATTTTTCACAGTCGGGCCCCACTGGGCTGGCGTAGTTTTATCCATGATATGTTTCTTGTCCAACGTGTCCTGATGTAGGTTAGGAAAGCTAAATGCAGGTTTTTTGTCAGAGACTTACTAGGGTTTTGTCAACTCCATTTCTTCTTGGCTACACATTTTCTAGATAACATTCCCCCACTTCTTTGAAATTAAAGTGTTACTGTCTTATGCTATTCTGCGTAACTGAAAATATAAGTGAAAATATAGTTGTTTAATACCTTAAAATTGTTTTACAGATTCTAACTAATTTTAACTAATTTTCTACCTACTTAAGGGAGGAATGTAAATTCAGTCGCTTTGAATAAATATTGGCTGAAAGTAGTATATGGTTCCTGTTTGGGATTGCTCAGATAGACTGTTCTAACTCCTGACCTCCAGATGCAACACAGGGAGTCTTCCCTGTTGTCCTGGCAACTGCACTGCAGAACACTTTTATTTCCCTTGACCTACTTCTTTCTTTTACAGGTGCTGCAGTGGGCACTCCTCACAAAACCCACTTGCATGCAAATCATCTCTAATATTAGCGCTATGACATAAATGGTAATGATAACGAATGAATTAAATTATCTACATTTCATTTTTAATGGCTTTGAAGAAAATAGTTTCTGCTTATTTGTTTGTTTGTTTGTTTTCAGGTTATCTACCTGCCCTAACATATATAGCATATTCTCCAGCCCTTTGAAATATCTCGTCACTGAGACAATAGTCTTATTTGGTTGATAGTTAGAATGAAAGTAAATCTGTCCAACTTTCATATTATATCTCCCATTGTGAAACCAAAAATGATTGAAGAGTAATGTAATATTGCTTATACTAGTGGATTAACTATCAAAACAAAATGTTATTTAACAGCATCTGTCAATTATTTAAAATGTGATAACACTCTAATATTCAGCTTTTCAGATCAGTCCATTTTGAACTGTCCATATAAACTAAATTTTTAATGTGAAAGGACCTCCTAGAGCTTTCATATGGTCTCACAGGATGTGACTTTAGCCTAAGTTTCCATGTTGTCATCAGTGAAAAGGACTAGTATAGTTCATCAATCTTGTTAATGTGCTGAGTATTGGCTTCTCTCTGGTGTGACATGCTGAAACCCCTGGTCTTTTACAGAAAGGAATTAGTGCTGGCATTCAGTGGAAAGCTCCAAATGGACTTAATTGGAATTTCTCAGGGAACGACAGAATGTTCACTTTTTACCTTAATGATAATGCTGGGACTATAAAGCTACCAGGTTTGAGTTCAGTTAAGGTATTTGCATGGGCAAAAATGACAGTACAATTAGACTTTTCTAGCCTCTTCTAAATGCAATTATTGAGAAAACTAACCTTCTTTAAATTTTAACTATTTATCAGATTTACTTTTTTTTATTTTAATTTGGTAGAGAAAGGTGAGGAGGAGGAGGATATCGAAGACACTTCCCCAAAAGTGATTTCAAAGATTATTTTTATAAGAAGTCTAGAATTAAAAAGTAGATTTCAAAATGCATCAATAATTGAAAGCTTTCTTAAATATTCTCTCTTTTTTTTTAGCAAAAGCAATAACACAAGAGTATTATACATTTGAATTGGTTTTGAATAGAAGGAATAGTCAAGAAATTAAAAAAATAAATAATAAAAATTTGATCATTTTAGCCTAATTGATTATTTTTATTTCACTACCAACAAACCAAATGCTTTGTCACAAAAAATTTCATCTAGGCATTAAACCTTTCTCAGATCCTGGTCTGAAAGCTGATTAAGTTTGATTTGTAGGAGAATAGATTAAATGAAATTGAGTTTATGACATGCTCTGAAATTCTGAGATGGTTCTAAGGACTAAAATTAAGTTTACCTATAAAATACAAAATGATCTTCATTTCTGAAATGAAAATTTTAACTTTAACATTTTTTTTGTTCTTTGTTTTGGCTTTTTTGGGGTCATACCTGGCAGTGCTCAGGGGTTACTCCTGGATCTACACTCAGAAATCGCTCCTGGCAGGCTCAGGGGACCATATGGGATGCCAGGATTCGAATCACCGTCCTTCTGCACGCAAGGCAAATGCCCTACCTCTGTGCTATCTCTCTGGCCCCAATTTTAACATTTTCTGAGGTTTGACTCATGGCAGAGGTTTATTGTATGAAGAGGATATAGTTTCTTGTTCTAGATCTTTAGGTACAAACTTTGTCATCTCAGATTCACTTTTGTCTTACAAGTCTGCCTATTATAAATGTATTGCTGCATATATTGTCTTTTTTATCAATCCTTTAAATTAAACAGTTCTGAGATGTTTCTAAAGGAAATATATGTATGTAATATTTACATATACATGCATTTACATATTTAATACCAATGATGTTACATTTAAAAACAAATTCATCACAGCCTTTTCTCTTTTTTAATAAATTGCTTTATTTAAATACATAATACAGTTGTGGGTTTTTTTCACAGATATAAAGTAATTCATGATTGAGTTTCAGTCATGTAACATTCAACATTCTTCACCAGTGCACATTCTTTACTACCAAAGTCCTCAGTTTCCCTCCTGCCTTCTTCCCCTGACTACCTATAGGACAGATACTTTTCTTCTTTCTCTCTCTCTCTTTTTTTTTTTTGGTTTTTGGGCCACACCCTGTGACGCTCAGGGGTTACTCCTGGCTATGCGCTCAGAAGTTGCTCCTGACTTCTTGGGGGACCATATGGGACGCCGGGGGATCGAACCGCGATCCGTCCTAGGCTAGCGCAGGCAAGGCAGGCACCTTACCTCCAGCGCCACCGCCCGGCCCCTCTCTCTCTCTTTCTTTCACTCTCACCTCTTCTTATACACTGTGGTCTGCAATATTGTTACTAAGGGTATTATGCCTATCACTTTATCTCCTTTCAGCATCCAATTCCTGTCCAAAGGGATCATTTATATTTATCATTGTCTTAATGGTCCTTTTTCTGACCTAACTGCATTCCCCCACTATTTGGGGAAATTTCCTACCATCGTCTGGTCCTTCTGGTCCTCATCTGTATTGTTTCTAGATATTATTACTATACTATCTTTTTTTAATGTCCCACAAATGAGTGTGCTTATGCTGTCTATCTCTCTCCCTATAGCTCATTTTACTAAGCATAATACTCTCCATATACATCCGTGTATAAGCAAATTTCATGACCTTATTTTTTCTAACAGCTGTGTAATATTCCACTATGTAGATGTACTATCATAGCTTGGCTTCATGAAGCATATTTGTCAAACTACATAAAGTAAAATTGAGGGGCCGGGTAGGTGGCGCTGGAGGTAAGGTGTCTGCCTTGCAAGCGCTAGCCAAGGAAGGACCGCGGTTCGATCCCCCGGCGTCCCATATGGTCCCCCCAAGCCAGGGGCGACTTCTGAGCACATAGCCAGGAGTAACCCCTGAGCGTCAAACGGGTGTGGCCCAAAAACCAAAAAAAAAAATAAAAAATAAAAAATAAAGTAAAATTGAGAAATTAAATTATGTTTTCTAAACAGTGTTCAGAAACATGCATTTCTCTAAAGTTTTCATCCACTATACTCTTTTTTTCTGACACAATAAAAGAGCTTATCTGCTGAATTGAATGTATCCACAAAGTACCAAAAATAATATTCTTTCAGTCATCATATAAGTTATATTTTATTTCATTTTAGTTTCCTTAATTGATACAAAAATCTTACTAGATGACATTGCAAAATCCATTTCATAGAGGTAAAAATGAAGTTTAATCAATTTACTCAACATTATATATCTATTAATGAATAAAGCAATGAGCTTTCCCTTTCTCACATAGAAGTATATGTACAGTTAATAATTTGAACATTGGAGTTAAACAGACTTAGATTCGAATTTGCATTTTCTCAGTTTTAAGGTTTTTGAAACCTTAGGCAACATATTTAATTTACTTTTATAATTCTTGCAGTTTCATCTATAAAAGGGAAATCATAATAATATCGCCTCCTGGGTTGTATTCATAAAACTTAAATGGGATTATACATGCAATTTATTATAGTCTCAAGCAGAGAAAATTGAAATTCTTAAAAAAAAAAAGTTTAGTATTGTTACATTTATACTTAGTACCTATAGAAATAAATAAAAATATTTTAAAAATAATTTAAATTTTTAGTATTAACTTTGACATTCTTTTTTAATTTTTTAATTTTAACATTTTTTTTTTTGTGGTTTTTGGGTCACACCCAGCAGTGCTCAGGGGTTATTCCTGGCTCCAGGCTCAGAAATTGCTCCTAGCAGGCACGGGGGACCATATGGGACGCCGGGATTTGAACTGATGACCTCCTGCATGAAAGGCAAACGCCTTACCTCCATGCTATATCTCCGGCCCCAATTTTAACATTTTTTATTTTAAACATCACTGTTTACAGAGTTGCTCATAATTCAGTTATTTCTGAAATTCAATGTTCAACACCAATTTCACCACCAGTGTAACTTTCCCTCCACCCTTGTCCTCAGTTTCCCAATTTCCCCTAAGCCTTCCGCTTGGAAGTTATGAGTGTTAAACGTGTGAAGGTGTTGTACGGCTACATACGTGGCTGCATTATCCAGAACTTTGAGGATCTGTGGAGCTGAGCTAATGATCTCATATTGCAACAGAAGTGGATCATGGATGTGGCCGCTGGGACTTCTGGAACCATACAGGCGCAGCCTGCCCTGGATCCAAAGAGTCCCTGGTAATGTTAGCCTAAAAACTGGCATACCTGGAGTTTGGAGCATATAAGTTTCTCTACAGAGATAAATTAAGAAAAGGTAAAGCTGAACCCTTACCATGGCAGCAGTTTTGGGGTGTGTGCAGAGCTGCCAAGACCTCAGCAGGGTGGGAGACTTGCCCCACCCCCTAACAATGGGCCCAGTTTGATTAGCTGCAAGACTGATATGTCCGTGATTTTTCTCAGCTTGGTTTGCCTCTTTCAAGAGTTAGGTAAGTCTATAGTGCTAGCTCGATGGACAGACCTGGTGGTGGCTCTGGATTTTTGGGTAAGGCTGCTAGAACTTTTGGAAAACTTTGATATTCTTTTTTTTTTTTATTCTTCAACATCACAAGGTAATTATTTTATTATATTTTTATCTTTATTTAAATACCGTCGATTACAAATATGATTGTAGTTGTATGATTTCAGTCATGTAAAGAACACCCCCCTTCACCAGTGCAACATTCCCACCACCAATATCCCAAATATCCCTCCTCCCCATGCCACCCACACCTGTACTCAAGACAGGCTTTCTATTTCTCTCATTCATTCACATTGTTAGGATAGTTCTCAATGTAGTTATTTCTGTAACAGCACTCTTCACTCTATGTTGTGAGCTGCATCTTCCAGGCCTCATCTCTTTTCTCTCAGAGAATTTTGCAAAAATGTCTTTCATTTTTCTTAAAACACATAGGTGAGTGAGACTATACTGCGTCTATCTCTCTCCCTCTGACTTATTTCACTCAGCATAATAGATTCCATGTACATCCATGTATAGGAAAATTTCATGACTTCATCTCTCCTGACAGCTGCATAGTGTTCCATTGTGTATATGTACCACAGTTTCTTTAGCCATTCATCTGTTGAAGGGCATTTTGGTTGTTTCCAGAGTCTGGCTATTGTAAATAGTGCTGCAATAAATATAGGTGTGAGGAAGAGATTTTTGTATTGTATTTTTGTGTTCCTAGGGTTAACATGGGCCATGTGTCCTAATTTCATTTTTTTAATTTTTTAATTTTTAATCTTTTTAATTTTTTGTTTTGGTTCTGTTCAAAACTTACTCTTGACAGGCTTGATTCTGAATATCAAACCCAGGTCATCTACTTCTAAGGCAAATATACCTTACTGCTATAGCTTCTCTCTCTGATCCAAAACCTAAAAAGTTTAAAATGTCAAATAAAATTGTGTTTTTAAATATTACTTTAAAGAAATCCTAAATTCTTAAAAATCCCAAGCTGGATATTTTTTCCAAAATAATGGTTAATCTAATTTTTTACATATTTGCCTCTTATTACATATTATTAATTAATTATTAGTTAATTATTGATTAATTATTAAGACTTTATTAATTTTAATTAATCATTGAAACATTAGGTCAGGGAAAGTAAGATAAAGATGGAGTGAGAGATTATTCTGATAAAATATATATCCAGAAAACATTTTTTAATAATCTGAGATTTAGAAGTCAACATATTTTAGGGATTAAATGTCACCACACCTGACATACACCATGAGATTGCCAGTATATAGCCACCACAGTTCATTGAAACCTTTCTGCTTGGTTTGTTTTTTTTTTTATGCTATATATTGAGTGAAATCATCAGGTATTTTTCTTTTTCCTTCTGTCTTTATTTATCATGGCAACCTTTAGTTCTATCCATATTGTGGCAAAAGATTATTTTTCCTTTTCTTTCAGTTAAGCAATATCCTGCAATGTACATATAAAACTTTTTTTTTGTTTGTTTTGGTTTGAGGTCCACACTTGGTAGTGCATAGGTGTTATTCCTGACATTGAACTCAGTAATTACTGCTGGTGGGCTTAAGGTCTGATGTAGGATCCTGGCTTTCAAATCTGGATTGGCTGCATGTAAGGGAAATGCCCTATCCACAGTGCTATCACTCTGGATCATACAACATCTTTATTCGCTCATGAGTTGTTTGGTATTTTAGTTGTTTCCATATCCTTGCTATTAAAAATAACAATGTGATGAATGTAATTGTGCATGTTCTTTTAGAGATGCTGTTTTTTGTTTTGTTTTGGTTTTTTTTTTGTCTATAGAAAATAATAGGAGACTGAGTAATAATGTACCATCAAATGAAAGAGTTACTTAAAGAAATGTATTGGAGGTGGAGCGGTAAGGCATTTGCCTTGCAAGCACTAACCTAGGACTAACAGCGGTTTGACCCCCCCCCCAACATCCCCCAAGCCAGGAGCGATTTCTGAGCACATAGCCAGGAGTAACTCCTCAGTGTCTGTCACCAGGTGTGGCCCAAAAACAAAACAAAAATAAATGTATTGACTCAAAGTTGGAAACTGGAAATCTAGGATAAAGATGTATGCAAGTTAATGCTTACAGCGGTCATTGAGGAAGAGTCTACTTTAAACTTCTTGCCTTGGCTTTTCTGGTTGTTGGCTGACTATTTTGGCATTCCTTGATTTGTAAATCATCACTTTCTGTGGCATTTTCTCTGTTTAACTTTTTTAAAAAATAAAAACACTATCTTTGGCCAATCTGATCTTATTTAAATACAAGCAAAGTTTTCTACTATGACTATAGCCAGAAGTTCACGTTTATAGAAAGTCATAAATTTTTGCATAAAATTTTTAGCCTGCCACTTTACTATTCAAATCTATTGTTTTTAGAAGCTTTGTGGTTTAGCATTTTCTAAATATAATCTGACATCTTCATTTTCTATCTGGATATTCCTTATGTCTTTTTCTTACCTAATTGCTATGTCACATACTTTCAATATTATGTTGAATAGAAGTGGTGAGAGGGAGCACAATTGTCTTGTGCCAGATCTTAGAGGAAAGCCTTTTAGTATTTTCCTATTAAGTTCCCTATTTTTTTTTTGCCATGGCATTATGGTAAATGGTCTTGATTATATTGAGAAAAGTTCCTTCAATTTTCATTTCGTTGAGAGTTTTTTATCATGATTGGGTGTTGGACCTTCTCAAATGCTTTCTCTGCATCTATTTATATGATTATATGTTTTACTAATACTGTATATTATGTTCATTGACTACATATGTTAAAATATCTTTGCATCTGTGGAATGAATTCTACTTGGCTATGGTGTATGATCTTCTTGATGAGTTGTTAGATTATACTTGCTAATATTTTGTTGAGGATATTTGCATGTGTCCAACAAGGATATTGGCCTGTAATTCTCTTACTGTATGGTTTCTCTGCTTTTTTTTTTTTTTTTTTTTTTGGTTTTTGGGCCACACCCGGTGTTGCTCAGGGGTTACTCCTGGCTGTCTGCTCAGAAATAGCTCCTGGCAGGCATGGGGGACTATATGGGACACCAGGATTCGAACCAACTACCTTAGGTCCTGGATCGACTGCTTGCAAGGTAAACACCGCTGGTTTCTCTGCTTTTTTTTTTTTTTTAATTTCTTTTTTTATTTTAATTATGACAACAAAGATGTAAAGAAGAGGACAGGTTAAAGTTACAGTGGAAGCCCAATCACCCATAAACAGAATTCTCGGTAGTCCCATCGATATCCCAGCCTTGAACTTTCAGCCAAAGAGCATTAATAAAAACAAAACTGAACCCATGTACAATACAATTCCTTGTCCCTCAAATCCCCAGTTGTAGTACATACTATTTCTTAGCAGCACACAATATAATCTAAAGACATTATACTTATGTAGCTCCTTACACATTGAGGGCAAAGTACATTTCTCTAGTTCCATGTACATACAAACTAGTTTAAGTTAACCTCGAAAGTTTTAGTGGCTTGTTTTTCTTAAGAATTAGAGTCAAGGGAACATAGTAAAAAATGGTATTAATGTGGCATTTGTTTGCATAGGCCCATCAAAACATAAGGGACATGGAAAGACAAATTATGGTCTAAATACAAGGAGACCCTAACCCTGAAGTTTCCTGGCACCGGACTGACTCTAGGCTCCAGGCGAATTAGTTTGTCCAATTCGAGTCATCGTCGGTAGTGGCAATACACCTCCATTCCTCACATAGTCTCTGTTGTTGGTATCATGCTTCTGTATTAAAGATCCTGGAGTCTGCATATCCCATATTGCAGTCAGGATGGTGCATAGCTTCCTCTCGTTTCACCTCACACTTAAGGGGCACTAGAGAGAACCATGTCCTATAGAGCAGGTCATTGATGTTGTCAAGTCTTCTCAGTATAAACGGAAGTCTCTTTTTAGGGGGTCGATGACAGACCCTTGATAGTGTCTTTCCTGGTAGAAGACTGCTTCCAGCTGTTGCTGTAAAAGACCTTGGATGTTTCGTAGATAGCTTGCCTGGTTCCGGCGTGAATGGAGGATGCCCATTCTTCTGATGCCTGTGCCAGGTCATTATATCAATGTTCAGGGTGTAAGGTACATTGTACTGAGATTTATTAGATAAGAACTTATCTGTATGTATGGTGTTTTCCCATTTTAATGTGTCTATGCAAACAAGGATCAATGCCATGGGGCATTATTGGTGCATCTGGAGGCAATAGGAACAAGACCAGCAATTTCCATGACATAGTTCAATCATAGGCATCAAACTGAGGGACAGTTCCACCAACAATCCTTACTGTACAGCTTACAAAGAATAGACAAGATGAAAAGTGAATAGAAACATCATGGTAGAAGAATATATAGAGAGTTACATCAGTTAAAGAAAATACCCATTAAAAATTCAAAAGATATATGTGTTCAATTTGTGTCCTTCTAAATAGTTCTCTGATTTGTTAGATATACTGTATGTCTTAGGTCAGAGATTAGAACTATGTGTTATTGAAGTTAAGAAGGGTAAATCTGGGGTAGTGATGGTTGGAAGGAGCAAATATTCGCGGGGGGGCGCTAGCCCCCGCGCGGTTTGCAAAATGTAGACTGGTATGAAATTACCAGTGACAGACTGAGTATAGCTGAGCAGCTATCTGTCACCCACCAGATCGAACTCTACCCCCTAAGCCCCACCCTAGGCCAGTGTCCCGGCCCGGCCTGGGAGTGGGGAAAACCCAGGGTGCCCCGTCAGCTCCTCCCAGAAACCCACCTGGAAATCCGGAGGATGAGGAATGGGGAGAGGGAGGTCGGGTGACCCAAGTCGGGCCCCCCTGACCCTAGGCCGGACAAAAAGGCCGCTGGCCCATGGGGGGCCCTGCCCGTCCGGGCGGCTGCTGAAAATCTGCTCCGGGAAGGGAGAGAAACCCTCCCAAGCCCGAAGCTCAGGGACTGGAGCCCCACCCTAGGCCAGTGTCCCGGCCCGGCCTGGGAGTGGGGAAAACCCAGGGTGCCCTGTCAGCTCCTCCCAGAAACCCACCTGGAGATCCGGAGGAATGGGGGAGAGGGAGGTCGGGTGACCCAAGTCCGGGCCCCCCTGACCCTAGGCCGGACAAAAAGGCCGCTGGCCCATGGGGGGCCTGCCAGCTGCCCGGGCCGGCTGAAAATCCTGCTCTGGGAGGGAGAGAAACCCTCCCAAGCCCGAAGCTCAGGGACTGGAGCCCCACCCTAGGCCAGTGTCCCGGCCCGGCCTGGGAGTGGGGAAAACCCAGGGTGCCCCGTCAGCTCCTCCCAGAAACCCACCTGGAAATCCGGAGGAATGGGGGAGAGGGAGGTCGGGTGACCCAAGTCCGGGCCCCCCTGACCCTAGGCCGGACAAAAAGGCCGCTGGCCCATGGGGGGCCTGCCAGCTGCCCGTCCGGGCCGGCTGAAAATCCTGCTCCGGGAAGGGAGAGAAACCCTCCCAAGCCCGAAGCTCAGGGACTGGAGCCCCACCTAGGCCAGTGTCCGGCCCGGCTGGGAGTGGGGAAAACCCAGGGTGCCCCGTCAGCTCCCAGACCTGGAGATCCGGAGGATGGGGGAGAGGGAGGTCGGGTGACCCAAGTCCGGGCCCCCCCTGACCCTAGGCCGGACAAAAAAGGCCGCTGGCCCATGGGGGGCCTGCCAGCTGCCCGTCCGGGCCGGCTGAAAATCCTGCTCTGGGAAGGGAGAGAAACCCTCCCAAGCCCGAAGCTCAGGGACTGGAGCCCACCCTAGGCCAGTGTCCCGGCCCGGCCTGGGAGTGGGGAAAACCCAGGGTGCCCGTCAGCTCCTCCCAGAAACCACCTGGAGATCCGGAGGAATGGGGGAGAGGGAGGTCGGGTGACCCAAGTCCGGGCCCCCTGACCCTAGGCCGGACAAAAAGGCCGCTGGCCCATGGGGGGCTGCCAGCTGCCCGTCCGGGCCGGCTGAAATCCTGCTCCGGGGAAGGGAGAGAAACCTCCCAAGCCCGAAGCTCAGGGACTGGAGCCCCCCTAGGCCAGTGTCCGGCCCGGCCTGGGGAGTGGGGGAAAACCAGGGTGCCCCGTCAGCTCCTCCAGAAACCCACTGGAGATCGGAGGAATGGGGGGAGAGGGAGGTCGGGTGACCCAAGTCCGGGGCCCCCCTGACCTAGGCCGGACAAAAGGCCGCTGGCATGGGGGGCCTGCCAGTCTGCCCGTCGGGCCGGCTGAAAATCCTGCTCCGGGAAGGGAGTGGTTTCTCTGCTTTTTTAATCAGGGTGATGATAGCTTCATAGAAACTATTTGGAAGTTACTTTTGTTCTTCAATATCCTGAAAAAGATTGAAAAGAGTTGGTTGTGGGTCCTGTTCAAAGGTTTTAAAAATTTAGTACTGGTTTTCTATTTAAAATAAATAAATAAAAAAGATATTAAAATTTCCATTCATAATTTTTGACTCAGAAATTAAGTACCTTGGAGTCAACTTAACTAAAGAGATAAAAGGCCTATATAAAGAAATTACAAAACACTGCTTCAAGAAATAAAAAAAATACAAACTAATGCAGACATAAGCTCTATCATGGATTGTGAGGATTAACATAATTAAAATGGCAATAATTTCAAAGCATTAAATAAATTTAATGAAAACCTATAAGGATACCCATGGCATTTTCCAAAGAAGTTAATCAGTTTTTCTTGAAATTTATTTAGAATAATAAACATTCAAGAATAGCTAAAGTGATACTTGGAGGAAAGAAGATGGGAGGAAACAGTTTCCCCAAAATTAAAGTGTACCTTAAATGAAACAGTAGTCATTAAAATTGCATGGTACTAAAATAAAAATATATCCTCAGATTATTGAATAGACTTGAATATTCTGAGACTGTCTTACATGTATATGACATTTATAATTAATAAAGAAGTAAGAAATAAGATTTGGAATAAGAAAGCCTCTTAAAAGTGGTGTTGAAAAAATGATCAGCAATACGCAAAAATAGTGAATTCAGACCTTCCTTTAACATTGCACAAAGGTCAAATTAAAAATGGGTTAAAATATTAATAGTAGAGCTGAAATTTATGATACATAGAGGAAAAATGTAGGCAAAATACTTATGGCATTAAATATAATGATATTCAAGAGGGAATAGCAGTTCAAGCATAGTAAAGCAAAAATAAATATATGGGGCAATTAAACTGAGAAATTCTACTTGAATGAAACAGTGAGTAGGCTACAAAGACTAACCACAGAATGGGAAAAACTGTTCACCCAGTCCATCAGATAAGAGTTTTGTATAAAAGTTATACAAGGCAATGATAGAACTTAGCAAGAAAAAATCTAAACTCAAAAAGAATTGGGCAGAAGAAAAAGAAAACATTTTTTCAAGGAAGATAATACAGATATACAGAAGGCATATGAAAAAATACTCTCACATTACTAATCACTAATCAAAACAACAATGAGATATCATCTCACACCACATACTTTCCTACATCCCTAAGATGTATGAAAAAACCAGTGTTTTGATACTAGTGTTGGCTTATATGCAGAGAGAAAGGCATTTATTCACTGCTGATGGGACTGCTGACCAGTCCAGTCTTTCTGTAAAACAATATGCATATCTCTCAAAAAAAAAAAAACAACTGGAAATTGAGTTCCCATGTGATCCAGTAGTACCAATCCTAGTGATATAGCCTAGGGACACAAAAAAGCACAATACAAATCCTCTGAAGTCCTATATTCATAGAGTACTGTTTACAATAGCCAGATTCTGGGGGAAAATATCCAGGTACTGAAAATGTTGAGTGGCTCAAAAACTATGGTAATCTATATAATGGCATACTATACAGCTGCTATAAAAAGTGAAGTCGTTTTATTATACATAGGTGTGTATGGAAATCATTATGCTAAGTGAAATGAGAGAGAGATAGACAAAATAATCTCACTCATCTGTGGGAGATAAGAAAAATAAAAGACACTATAGTAATAAAATCCAGAGATAATAGAGAAGAGCTAGGAGGATCAGTCCATGCCACAAAGAGCAGTAAATGCAGTTATACTATACTATACTAACTATACTATACTATACTATACTATACTATACTATACTATACTATACTATACTATACTATACTATACTATACTATATTTTAACAATGAAGGTATACTATAACAATGATAGTTGTAACTGATCACTTTAGACAATAACTTGGTGTTGAAAGGAAATTAAGTGACATGCATGGAACTCCATCATTAAAAATAATGCAAAGCACAGTATCAAAAGGAAAAGAGAGAGAATGAGAGAGGGAAACAAAATGCCTGCCGTAGAGACAGGATAGGAGAGGGTGGAAGGGAATTTGGTGACACTGGTGCCAGGACAGTTGCACTGGAGAAAGGAGGTATACGTCATGTGACTGAAACCCAACTATAAACAATTCTGTAACCACGGGGCATAAATAAAGCAATTCTATTTTTAAAAGAAAGTTCTCATTTGAAGGATGAAGACTTAGAGTTGGGAATTGTTTTATTTTATAACAGCAATCACTACTGATGTATACACTAAATTCTCAAATTAAAGAGTTAACATTAGGAATTATTATAGGAATCATTATGATTTTGGATTTATTTCAATTAAATATTATTTTTAGAAAAAACATTTATTCAATGAATAATGAGTCTGAAATGAAATTAATGTAATCTCAACTTAGAAAAATTAGATTGATGTACTTACTAAATATATTTAAGCATTAGATCATGCATTATAAAAATTATTGCACTTAGACCAAAAGAAATGATAACTAATATATAATATTCCAGGAGAAATATGTTAAAGATAAATATTCTAGCTAAATTTTATATTCTAATATAAATATTTCCTATATTTCCTATAGTAGAACAGGTACTGAATTCCTGTTCAAGGTAAACATTTAAGTAGAGGTGGGTAGCCATCTGTTGCAGAGAGAATTTGAAAGTGATACCTTCCCTTTATTAATTAGGATTACTGGGTATAGTTTAGGTCTCTACTTCCCTTGGACCCCCATGGCTTTTATCACACATCTGTATGCTCTGCCTAACTTCTCCTTACTCTTTTTTTTTTAATTTTTATTTTGATCATAATGGCTTACATATCTTTCACAGTAGTATTTTAGGTACATATTAACATTGAATCAGGGGAATACCCACCACCAAATTTGTCCTCCCCCCATCCCAGTTCCCTTTCTGCAACCCATATACCCACCATCACCCCCCGGGCTGCTAGAGTAGGTGGTCCCTCTTTGTCTAGCTTACTATTAGTGATCATATATCTGTTTGGTCCTGGTACCCTTCCTTGTACCCCTTCTATTTAAGAGGCGGAGCTAGATAAATCGAGTTATGTGGTTTTGTTTGAAGAAAAGAAAAGCAATAGAGTGGGGTACAAAATAAGAAAAAATAAATACATTTAAAATAAAAAGAGAAGTCATATACACTGAAAATGGGCAGAGTCCTTCTAGAGGCTTTCAACCTCAGCTTGAAAGATGACATAAAAAAAAGGTAATTGAAACACCACATCAATACAGAAAGAAATATCAAATTAAATATCCAGTGAGCACTGCAGCAATAAACACAAGCACCACACAGTAGTCTCAGTTCTGAAATCAAATCATGCCGGAGTGCAAAAAGAAAGAGAAAGATAAGATAAAATAAAATAAAATAAGTTGGAGACATCAACTTCAATATCTACACCAAAATAAAGGCGTCCAAAAAATCAATCAATAAATAAATAAATATGTGGAAAAATGATTATTTTGTGCTTTTTTTTCCTTTTTCCCCCTGCATAGGCACATTAACTATTGGGGATATTATAGAGGTAATTCCCTTGGCCTAGGAGATACAGGGTTTCTCCACCCTTGAAGTATACTGTCATGGGATTAACTATAGGCTCCTTGCATCATCATTGATTCTCCCCTCGGTGCTTGTGGTGAATGGAAGGCTTCTGCTTTGTCTTGGATGGTAAAATCAGACCTCTGTATCTAAAGATCTTGGTGACTGTGCAGCTCAAGGAATGGAGCTCATGATGGAGTCTTTCTTTGTGGTTCTAGCAGTTCTGCTTCTTCAGTGTCGTTTTAATCCATCTTCTGTAGTTGATGGTCTTGGTCATTATGTTGCTTCTAGGATGGAGCCTGGGAGTCTTTCGTTATGTTTCTGGAAGACCCATTCTGTTGCTGTTGTCTCAGTCAGACCTCTGGAGTTGGAGATCTTGTGTGTTGAACAGACCATAGACCAAAAGCCAGGCTAGAGCTTTTTGTTGCTGTTGTTGTTGTTGGTGGTGGTGGTGGTGGTGGTGGTGGTGGTGGTGATGGTGGTGGTGGTGGTGGTGGTCCCAGGATGCATACTGTTCAGTCCTGGTTGTAACAACCAGTCATCTGTATATAGCGATCTTGGCTTTTGCATAGAACAAAGGGTGACATGTTTTTTGATTTTGTCTTATCGTTGGCTGATGAGGAAGGACAACTTGCTCTTAGATCAAGTTGTTCTCATTTCCTCATTGTCAGGTTATCAATTTAGAACTGGCGCATGTTGGCATTAGAGCAGCATTATGAATGCCCTGGAGGGAATTTGGTTACTGGAGCTGTTGTGGAGAACTCTGTCGTTTCTATGTCTGGGATCCAGAAGTCATGGCTGGACGGTAGGTGCCTAGTTCCCTGGAGTCTAAGTTGGTTCCACATGACATACGTTTAGGGTGGGAGATGTCTCTGTGTTGTAAAAAAAAAAGTATGAGTTCTCATCCCTAGTAGATAAGAGCTTGTTTTTACATGTAAAATTTCCCCTTTGTTTAATATGTCTTTGCAGGAAGAAGTGGTGCTACATTATATTGCTGGTGGATTTGGGGGTGAAGAGAGAAGAAAACAGACACACTCTTCTCTTATTAGAAGTAAAACGAACCAACCATTTCCTGGGATCATATATAGTGCATAATTAAAGTGAAGTTTTTTAAATCTCTGGGCCTGTATGCTTCTGAGAACTGCCTCTCTGCCTTCTGTTTGGGAAATTGCCTGCCTGTGATGTATTTTTTGGTTGAGTTTTTTGCCGATTCTTTGACACACATTTGATTTAGAAAATTCAGTGTCTGATCCACTGTGCCCAGCCGTCCCATCTGGCCTTCAGTCATGACCTTTTAAAGCTGTAAAAAAAAAATTTCTTTCTGAGGGCTTAAAAGCAATTGCTACTGACATGATGACAATATTTTATTTTAGCTATTAAAAGTGTGGCTGTCTGTTTCAGACACACCTGATATTGAACCCCAGATCTATATCTAATTATTAAGGAGTCCATTAAACATTATAAACTGAACTCTGTTATTTCTTTAAAATTTTAATAAAAATGAAAACTATACTAAAGCTGCTCAGAGAGCTAAGTTAGACAACTCAGATGCCTCACGTAGTATAGCATCCACAGATTGAAATCACTAGTGATGCCATTATATGAGCAAAGTGCAAAGAGATTGATTATATTGGTAGAGAAGGAGATAAGAGGGCACAAGAAATGGAGTTGATGGCAGTTGGAAAGTTTGTGCATAGAGATAGCATTTTGAAATTTTCTCCCAAAATAAGATTAGATTATTTCAGCACCCCACTGCTATGGATGGGAACTGCTATCTAGACCTGCTATCTAGATTATTTCAGAACTCCTCTACTAAGGTGTGAGACAGGTATCTACAATAAGCTGAAGTCACAAGCTTTCTAGCAAGGTGAATTAAAGACTTCAGACTTTATACTAAAAAATTTTAAGTGTGATGTAGGCATCTGGTTCAGGTTTTCAGAGTCCTATATGATTTTTAAAAAAAGATGGATCAAAAGAGCTGAGAAATGGGTAGTGTTAGTGCATATGTAAAAGTGAGTATATATTTATACATATGTGTGAGTATATTGAATAAATTTACATGTATGTGGTTCAGTGTAGTCAGTTTCTTTTTAAAATAATAATTTATTTAAGTACTGTACTTACAGAAATATTCATAATTGGGTTTCAGTCATGGAATGTATGACTCCCTTCACCAGTGCAACTTTCCTGCCACTAATGTCCCCATTTCCCTACCTTCCTACAGTCTTTGGGACAGGCATTCTGTTTCTCAATCTCTCTCTCTTTCTTCTTTCTTAGATTGTGGCTTGCACTATGTCAATGAAGGGGTTCCATGTATATCCCTTTATCTCTTTTCAGTACCAAGTTCAGGTTCTTGTGCAGAGTGATCAGTTCCAGCTATCATTGATATGACCAGGCAATAAGACCCAGCAATCCTGCTTTTAAAGATCTAACTTCAGGGCAAAAAAAAAAAAAAAAAAAAACACTGATCCAAAAGGATGGATGCACACCGCTATTCATTGTAGCACTCAATATAATAGCTAAGACTTGGAATCAACCTAGATGTTCAGCAACAGACAAATGGATCATGAACATGTGGTACATATAAACAGTGGAATACTACATAGCTGTAAGAAATGATGCAAATGTACAATTTGCAGAAACATGGATAGCACTGGAAGATATTATGTTAAGTAAAGTAAGCCAGAAGAAAAAAGATAAATACAGAATGATATCACTTACATGTGATATTTAGAATAACTTCATGAAAAAAATGCAATGAAATGAAAAAATGGTTTAAATGGAGTTGTCAAGAACATTCTAGACTCAGAGTATAGTGAGGAGAATGAGAGAAATTGAATGGAGGAGAAGAAACACAAATATGAAAAGATGGGGGATAGGGACCAAGAAGTCTCAGGTGCATTGGTGGTATTGAGAAAAGACAGATTTAAATATCCAAGCCAAAGCCAACAATAATGAGATAATGAGACCCAAACTTTAACAATCAAAATTCAGAATGGGCCTGTAATGCTGGCAAGCTGAGGAAGGGTTTGGAAGTAGGGGAGATATACTCTGAGAACATTGGTGAGGAAGGTTGATACTGGTAGTAGGATTGACCATGAAACATTGTATGTCTGAAACCCAACTATGAAAGACTTTGTAAATCACAATGCTTTCAATAAAATATTTTAACTATATATTTACAAATTGAGAAGAAAGGGTCAAGTTACCTGATATATTATGGTATCATAAGTACATTCAGGCTGCTATTATGAAAAACCATAAACTTGAAACAATAGACATCTACTTTTCACAGTTCTGGAAAATAAGAAGCCCAAAGTGCCAGGAGATTTGTCCGGTGAGAAACTACATCTTCTATAATTATTACCTTGTAACTGTGTGGTCATATGACATATGAATCCAGGATGCTTTCTCAAGTTACTTTGAGAATGACACTGATCTCATTCATCTGGCACTACCCTCATTACCCAAGCACCTTTAAGAAATCTAATATTTCAACCCCATCACACCAGGCCATCACAGAGGTTTCAATATGTCAATTTGGGGAAATTTACATCTTTGTAAATGTTCAGTCCATAGTAGGAGGCTAGGTAAAAAAAAAATCATTTGCACAGTACTTCATCAAGAGATTAGGAAAATATTATAGGTGCTCAATAAATACTTTCTAAATTATGTCTATTTGGTCAAAGAGATAGTAAGTGGACAAGGTACTAGCTTTCTCATGGCTGATCTGAGTTCAGTTTCTGGCACCATATATGGTCTCCTCAGCTCTGCTAAGAGTTATGCCTAAGCACAGAGCCAGGAGTAACCCTGAGTACATCAGGGTACAAAAATAAGTTAAAAAAAAATAAAAAATAAACACTGTTTAATATTTTTCTTTTTCTGAAACTAGAGGCAATATAAAAGAAGTAATTTTGTAAATTTATTACTTTACTTTGTAAGAGAAAGACTTAGGTAGTGAAGATACATTTATTTGCTTTATAGAGAATTTTATTGTTAAAATGTGTACCTTGGCAAAGGAGCTTGGAAAAGCTTTTCAAAAGAATATTTTCCAAAATTATTAATTTTTTCCAGTATTATTTTGTTCTAAGGAATGAAAGTGAAGCCTAGCCTCATTGCAGGGGATTGAACAATCATGCAGAGACACCTTTTATGTAGCTCTGAAACAGCTGAGGAGCTGACACTCTGGAGATTCAGATTTCAATCTTTAACAGCTTGCAATCAAAGCACCCCACTTGGGGGCCTGGGAAGAGGCTCAGTGGCTGAAGGACTTGCTTTATTAAGCACAAAATCAGTTCCACCAGTGGTCACTGTCTGGAAGCTCTGCTGCTTGTAACTGATAGTGTCATTATTTGAGATCCCTGGTACTGCACAGTTTCCAGCTTCATCACAACCACTTGCGTGTGAGCACAAGTGAAAGGGAGTGATCCTATAGTGAACACTGGAACCAAAGATATTTGAGCACATCATGACCAAAAGTATGTCTTCCTGATAAGTAGGTATGTAAGCACATTAATAAATTATGTTTGCATCGCACCCAAAATGTACCTGAACACTGCAGCTAACAAGTGTGACCATTAACCAGCCTATGTGCAAATGCTGCAGTGAAAGGAGTGCAATCCCAGTGAGCACCTCGACTGACTGTATGAGCACTACATACTGCTGTGTCTCTCATAAATGCATGAGTGAGCATTGCAGCTCAGCATGTGTGTGACTCCCATCACTACAACATCAGTAGAGAGAAGGAAGTGTGAGGAAGGGAATTTCTTCTTGAAACCACAGGCTAAGGTTTGTTTGGGTATCATTCTAGTAACTAATTGCCTTTTCAAATGCATTGCTTACTATGAATTTTCTATAGTTTCAAGGAGAAGAAATAATATTTACTAATTTGTTCATTCATTCATTTATTGGTTTGGAGCCATACTTGAGGCATTCAAGGATTATTCATGGCTTTGTGATCAGGACAGACCACTGATAATGCTTGGGAAACCATATGTGGTGCTGGGAATTGATCCAGGTTGGCCGCACTGCAAGTCATATTATTACTCTGCTCCAGTCATAATTATTTTAAGTTACTTTTGTTAAAATATAATTATGAGCATAGTACTATATAGCCTGTTGATGATTGATGACAAATACATCTAACTAACTATAGAGTTATTGAAAAATTTATAGGAGAAAAACACAATACCATTTTTCAAAGTAAAATACTAGGTTGCTATTAGTTTATGATGCTATTTATTTGTACCTCTTTAAAGTTTCCCAAAGGAAATATGTATTTATAAAAGTGTCATGATTTTAAGAGAAAGTATTTGAAAACAAAAAAATAAAACAATAACATGATTTTGAGGAATTTAAACATGTACAAGAAACAGTGAGAAATTTTTCTACTTATAATGTAGAAATAAATTTTAGTAAAAATATAAATTGAGAACTCATAGTCTGGAACAAGATTGACAGATACATTTCATATGGCTCAGGTATATTTTATCAAATATTAATTTGATGGTTTACCTTTTTTATTATTTTTATTGTAGCAAAGTGTCTTACATATCTTTCACAATAATATTTTAGGTAGATATTAACATTGAATCCAAGGAATTCCCATCCCCAAAGTTGTCCTTCCTCCACCCCCATTCCCATCCTGCATTCCCTATCCCCCATCCGCATCCCCCGGGCTGCCAGTACAAGTGGTCCCCTCTGTGTCTAGCTTACTACTTAGTGATCATACAACTGTTTGAGCCTGGTACCCTCCACCGTCTCTCTCTCTATTTGAGATGTGGAACTAGATAGTTCAGGCTATGTGTCTTTGGAGAAAAGAGAAGCAATAAAAATGGGGTAAAAATCGAGTACGCCGAAAATGGGTGGAGTCTTTCTAGAAGCTCTCAACCTTAGTTTGAGAGAGGAAAGGGAAAAAGGAAATGAGACTTCACAACAATACAAAAGTAAATATCAAATAAAATATCCAGTGAGCATGACAGCAATTAGGGTTATGGTTAATCATATACCATGTGGCTAATTGATAAGCAGGTCTTTTCATATACTCAATTTTTAATCATGCATCAACAGAAATATTAAGCTCTTAAAATGTATATACCACTATGTCAAGATCTGACATTTGTCTGGTCCCTAGCTTATTCTAATAAGTGAGGTAGTTAATAAAAGATAGTAATAGTCTAAAGGACAAGATGAGCTAAATGGCCCTAGTTCAGTTATGGAGCCTGTCTTCCTGGAAGAAATTAAATTTATAATGAGAAAGTGAAAGGTGAGAGGAAGTTAGGAACATAAAGAAGGGAGAGAGAATGGTGGGTGAGGTTGTAAAGAAAGCATCTCAAATGAAAACATGACGAAAAGGCAGAGAGCAGAGTTGTTTATATAAGCTAGACGTTAATGCCTTTAATGTGAGAAAAACAATGAAAGCAAGTGAGTTATGTAGTGAGAATAGCAGGCATGCTCGCTGTCTATTGTGGCAAGATGGTATGCCTGATACAAAAGAATATTACATGGAGGTGAGAGTTCACATTGCACACGTAACTTAGTTTTATATTTATAAATGGGGCTTTGCTGGTAGATGGTAAAACAATGTCTTTAAAATAAAGGTTTTTTACATAATGAAAGACTCTATCCCAGGCTCCATCCTAGGAGCAACATAATGACCAAGAACACCAACTACAGAAGATGAAGACACTGAAAAAGCAGAACTGCTAGAACCGCAAAGAAAGGCTTCATATAAGCTCCATTCCTTGAGCTGCACAGTCACCAAGATCTTTAGATACAGAGGTCTAATTTTACCATCCAAGACGAAGCAGAAGCCTTCCATTCACCACAAAAGCACCAAGGGGAGAGTAAATGATCATGCAAGGAGCCTATAGTTAATCCCATGACAGTATACTTCAGGGGTGGAGAAACCCTGTATCTCCTAGGCCAATGGAATTCTCTCTATAATATCCCCAATAGCTACTGTGCCTATGCAGGAGGGAAAAGAAAAAAAGCACAAAATAATCATTTTTCCCATATATATTGATTAATTGATTGATTGATTGATTTTTTTGATGTCCTTATTTTGGTGTAGATATTGAAGTTGATGTCTCCTTTTTATTTTATATTATTTTATCTTATCTTTCTTTTTCTTTTTGCCCTCCAGCATGATTTGATTTCAGAACTGAGACTATTGTGTGGTGCTTCTCTTTATTGCTGTAGGGCTCAAAATTAATTTGACATTTATTTTTGTATTGTTATGGTATTTCAATTACCTTTTTCATGTCCTCTCTCAAACTGAGGTTGATAGCCACTAGAAGGACTCCACCCATTTTCAGCATATTTTAATTTTTTTTCTTATTTTTTACCCCATTCTATTGCTTTTCTTTCCCTCAAACAAAATCACATAACTCGATTTATCTAGCTGAGCCACTCAAATAGAGGAAGAAACAAGGGAGGGCACCAGGACCAAACAGATGTATGATCACTGATAGTAAGCTAGACAAAGAGGGGACCACCTACTCTAGCAGCCTGGGTGGTGGTGGTTGGGGATATGGGTTGCAGAAAGGGAACAAGGAAGAGGGGAGGACAAATTTGGTGGTGGGTATTCCCTTGATTCAATGTTAATATGTACCTAAAATACTAATGGGAAAGATATGTAAGCCACTATGATCAAAATAAAAATTAAAAAAATAAAGGTTTTTAAAAGTATAATAATGCAATTTAACAAAATACTGAATTAGCAGAACTCAATACTTTTGCATTGAGTATCCTCAGCATGTAACTGTGTAACTTGCAAAATTATGTGGATAATATTACCTAATTTCTCTTGTTCCAGAAGTGTCATTTAGATATCAAAATACATATATAAATTTATTGGAGGACTAGAACAAGTTAGATCATGACTAATGACTATTAGATGGAAAAAGGATATTAGAGAACATTGTTGTAATTGAACAATACATGCCATGACTATATCAAGTGTTTATTGTACTTATATATACATATACATACATATGTATACATATATACATATATATACATACATATATACATATATACACATACATACCTATTAACATGCAGTTTTCAAAGTGCTTTAAGACACTATGTTTTGTTCAGATGAAAGTAATTTATCTTAGTAAGTGACCTTTAGGGGCTGGAAAAATAGCATGGAGGTAGGGCATTTGCCTTGCATGAAGGACTGTGTTTTGAATCCCGGCATCCCATATGGTCCCCCGAGCCTGCCAGGAATGATTTCTGAGTGTAGAGCCAGGAGTAAGCCCTGAGCACTGCTGGGTGTGACCCCCCAAAACAAACAAACAAACAAACAAACCAGAAAGAAAGTTAACCATTAAAGTTAACACATAGGCTCCATTATAACTAACAGCATTTAGTTTTGATTGTAGCAATTTACACTTCCTAGAACTGAGTGCTGTGAGGAGGAGGAGGAAAATGTATTGGGAAAACGGAGGAGGGATCTTGAAACACTGGTGGAGAGACAGTACCCTGCAGTTATATAATAATGGCTTTCTTACTATTAAAAGTTACAATACCTCGACTAAATACGATTAAAAATTAATAAATAATATAAAATACTCTGTGCTATCATCATTTAGAAAGTAAATTCAAGAAAGATGGAGATGGATGTAGGTTAGCAATGGGTGACTCTTGCTTTGACCATGTGGAAAATAATGGTGTTTTGGGTTTGGATGGTAACATAAGGATAAAAAAAAACTAGACTTAAGTAATACTTATTTAGTAACCAGAATGAATGGACCTTGATATTTGGAGAAAAAAAAGTGAGACTAGAAACTTTTATTTTACTGACATTTAATTTATCAGTTTCACTTGTGATTTTGACAAAAATTAATCATTGAGCTCACAGACTTTCTCTGACCCAGCTACTCTTTCTCATCTGTGAAATTCTTTCTGTTTCCAAGGCCGAGGACTCCTTTACTAAGACTTAACTTCTTAGAGTTAAAATTCAGCTCTTGGTCTCCTGCTTCAATCAGCTTTGGCCCCTCTGCCTGCCAAAGCTATTGAAAACTGCTATCCAGTTGGTGTCTATTATAATCTTCTGCTCACATTTGACCATCATATTTCTCTCATTTCTCGACTGCTGAATTACTAGATTTTTGGATGATTTCATCCTCCCTTCTCTCTGTTCCTAGAAGCATAAGCTCATGCCCCCCTACTTTTCTTTATGGAAAATCATTGAGTTATTTATTTTCTTTCAATTATTATACACCCTTCACTTTTTGAGCTTATTATTCTGTTCTCTGAGTGCTCTTTCATTGCATTCTTACTAATAGGTGGAAATATCATGAGCTTTCTGTTTTCTGTCTTTATCATTAATAAAAATGTTGGTGACTTGACACCCATGTGAATCACAAGCCAATATAAATACACAAACACACAGCTCATTTACTGTGCAATTAGGAACTCTACGCTTTCTTCCTTCAAAAAGTGTTTACCATGAATGCTGTTGGCACTCCATCTCTCTTTTATTAAAAATAATAAACATCTCCTGTACCTGTAAATGCCAGGCCTAAATTCCTTCATTAATTAATCATATTACTGGTAAAAAAAAAAGTTGCTTTATTTTAAACATTTCAGAGACCAGAGGAATAGTACAGTGGAAGGGTTCCTGTATTGGCAGACCCTGGATTGTTCCCCAGGACCCCATAGGGTCCCATGAAGCTTCCAGTAGTGATTGATCCCTGAGTGCAGAATCACGGGTAAGCACTGAATATCACATGGAATGTGCCAAAATACAAACAAAATATTTTTTTATTTTAAAATAGTTCAGGCATCAATTGTTTTTCTTTTTGAAAAACTTAAGCATATCAAATTCTCTGCATATTATTTTTCTTAAGAAGAAATTATGAAGTTGAACTGTAAAGATTTTGCTTTTTGCTCTTTGGCCACACCTTTTGGTGCTCAGGTCTTACTCTTAGCTCTGTGCTCAAGGATCTCTCCCAGCAGGGATTGGGTGACCATATTCGGTCACTGAACCCAGGTCAAGTGTTCAGAGGGAGGGACAGTAGAGTGAGTAAGGCATTTGCTTTGCATGCTGCCTACATCGGATTGATCTCATAATTCCAATTAGGCAAAACCCAGTATGCCTCCATGGACTTTTAACTTTTATGTTCTACTTGAACATAAAAAAGAAAAAATGATGCTCCAATAAATGTTTTTCATTTGTTTGCCTATGGGCCAGACCTTACTATTCCTAGGACTTACCCATTCCTCTAAGCACAGTGATCACTCATGCGAGTAGAGGGAACCAATTGTACTATTTATATGGCCCTATTAAAATACATTTTAAGGGGTCAGAGTGGTGGCACTAGAGGTAAGCACTAAGGTAAGCACTAGCCTAGGATGAACCATGGTTAGATCCCCCAGTGTCCCATATGGTCTCCCCAAGCCAGGAGCAATTTCTGAGAGCATAGCTAGGATTAACCCCTGAGAGTCACTTTGTATGGTCCAAAATAAATAAATAAATAAATAAATAAATAAATAAATAAATAAATAAATAAATAAATAAATAAATAAATAAATAAGTATACATTTTAACTAGGAACTCATTCAGAAGCAAAACAGCTGCTAGAGTTCATTTAAGCACTTGTGGATATTGTATTTGGCACATGACATTTGGGCACCTGAAAAACAATGAGTCAAGATGTGGGCCTTGCATTTATTATTTCTATTGGGCGGGTCACACCTGGTGACCCTCAGGGGTTACTCCTGGCTATGCGCTCAGAAGTCACTCCTTGCTTGGGGATCATATAAGACACAGGGGATCAAACCCAGATCCATCCTGGGTCAGCCGCGTGCAAAGCAAATGCTTTACCACTGTGCTACTGCTCTGGTCCCATCATTCATTATTTCTAAATTAGCATGCTCTTTGTTTTATAGAGACCACATTAGTATTAAGGACAATGAAAAACATATATCTATTGGAAAACTATAGATAAAAGAGGATGAAAATGTCTGTTTAATACCCACTTAAAACACAGTTCAAGAAGAAGAAAAAATACCTATAGAAGCAAAAATAAATTGTTTCAAACAACTAATTATGTTTTTAACTGCATTGGTCCTCCACTGTGAATGCTTCATTGGAAAAGATCTTATTATAGGTGATCAAGTCTTTTTTAGATTTTTTTCTCCTATTTTTCTTTGGTGTCAACTTTTTAGTACACATTCTCATTAAAGTATTTCAAATGATCATGTAAGAAAAATAGAAGAGAATGATACACGAGCTCCATTAATTCCAGAAAATTCTTTAGAAAGAAATATAGCAATAGAGAAATAATTGGCTCAAATTATTTGGAGATTATTTGGAGTAGATTTTTATTTTGAATTAAAGTCTACTTCTGAAGTTAGTTCTGTTTCTCTTTCCAGCTAAGAGTGATGCCTCCCATCTTCTTTTTCCTCAAGGAATGCTTTAGCTATTTGTGGGAATTTATTGTTCCTAAGAATTTCAAAAGTATTTGAAAGAGTTCTTGGAAGAATATCATGGGTATCCTTCTAGGGATTAAATTAAATTTGTACAATGCTTTGGGAAGTATTGCCAATTTAATTATGTCAATCCTCCCAATCAATGAGCAGGGTATATGTCTTCATTTTCTTGATTCCTCTTTTATTTTTTGAAGCAGTGTATTATAGTTTTCTTTGAATAAATTTTCCCCTCTCTTTTTTTTTTTTTTTTGTTTTCTGTTTTTTTGGATCACACCCGACAGTGCTCAGGGGTCATTCCTGGCTCCATGCTCAGAAATCGCTACTGGCATGCTTGGGGGACCATATGTGATGCCAGGATTCGAACCACCGTCCTTCTGCATGAAAGGCAAACGCCTTACCTCCATGCTATCTCTCTGGCCCCTCACCTCTTTATTTAAGTTGACTCTGAAGTCCTTGATTTTCTGAGGCACAATAGTGAATAGGATAGTGGGGTGTTTTTTTGGGGGGGAAGGGGAGTTGGGTTTTGATTTTTGTTTTTGTTTTGTTTTGCTTTTGGGGCCACACCCTGTGACACTCAGGGATTACTACTGGCTATGGGCTCAGAAATTGCTCCTGACTGGAGGAGGGGGGAACATATGGGATGCCTGGAATAGAACCTAGGTCCGTCCTAGATCAGCCTCATGCAAGGCAATGTCTTACTACTGTGCTATCGCTCTGGCCCCTAGGATTTTTTTTTTAAGTTTCTTTCTTCTCTTTCATTATTTGTATATAGAAAAGCCATGGATTTTTGCATTTTATTTTTATAACCTGCCACTTTATTATACAACTCTATTGTTTCTAGAAGCTTTTTGGTAGTCTTCAGGATTTTCTAAATATAACAACATATTATGTATCATATCATCTGCAAACAGTGAGAGATTGACTTCTTTTTTTTCTATCTGGATGCTCATATCTTTTTATAACTTATTGTTATGGAAAGTACTTCAGTACTATATTGAATAGAAGTGATGAGTGGGAGAAGCCTTGTCTTATGCTAAATATTAGAGGAAAGGCTTTTATTTTTTCCCCAATGAGTATAATATTTTCCATGAGGAGAAAGTGTGGTGAAATGCTGACTAGTCCCACCTTTTGAAAAACAATATGAATACTCCTCAAAAAAAAAAAACCTAAAAATTGATCTCCTGTATGATCCAGCAATACCTCTCCTAGGGTATAGCCTAGGAACCCAAAACACCATGCAGAAAATCTCTCTGCAAACCTACGTTTACTGCAGCACTATTTATAATCTGGAAGGAACCCAAGAACCTGAGAAGAGAAAAGTAAAGAAACTGTGGTACATCTATACAATAAAATACTATGCAGATGTTCATAAAAATTTGCATATACATTGATGGATCTGATGATTTTTATGCTGAGTGAAATGAGTCAGAGGGAGAAGGACAGATGTAGAATAATCTCACTTATTTGTGGGATATAAGAAAAATAAAAGGCAGTATGGTAATCATGTCCAGAGACAATAGTGATGAGGGATAGAAAGACCAGTTCATGGTACGAAGCTTACCACAGAGTGGTGAGTACAGTTAGGGTAGAGAAGGGCCCACACTGATAATGAGAGTTGAAACTGATCACTTTGGACAAGAACTGGGTGCTTGAAAGGGGATAAAGTGACATGTATGGTCCCCCTTCATTAGCAACAATGCAAACCATGTGTCAAAAAAGAAAAAGAGACAGGCAGAAAGAGAGAGATAGTAAAAGATAGAAGCAAAATTCCTGCCCCAGAAACAAGTAGAGGAATAAAGGGGAATTGGAGGACATCTGTGGCAAGAAAAGTACACTGTTGAAAAGAATATGTATATTCTTTTTTTTTTTGGATATGTATATTCTATGACTGAAACTCAAGTATGAACAATTTTGTAACCACAGTACTTAAATAAATTATTTTTTTGAGCTGGAGCGATAGCACAGTGGTAGGGCATTTGCCCTGCACGCAACTGCCCTGGGACAGACCTTGCTTTAATTCCCTGCATCCCATATGGTCCCCTGAGCCTGCCAAGAGCGGTTTCTAAGCACAGAGTCAGGAGTAACCCCTTAAAGCCCAAAAACATATATATACATTTTATATATACATATATACATTTATATATATATATATATATTATCAATAAAAAAGAAAGTGAAAAAAGGGGAATATGTCTTTCCTTATTCTGAAAAGGCCTCAGAGTTTTTAGCCAAGACCACACTACCTGGGAAAAATTGTTGACCATTTTTCTTTTGGAGCTTAACAGAGGATCTATGCTATTTTTCTGCTGGGAAGAACAACATAGTTGACATTTATTTTACTTTTATTTAAACACCATGATTACAAGATTGTTCAGATGACAGGGTTTATTTTCCACAGATAAAGTTTTTCATGACTGAGTTACAGTCATATGTACAACAACCTTCACCAGTGCGAATTTCCTGCAGTTGACATTTAAATTAATCCTCAGACCTAACTACATAGTTAGGAAATACCCTCTCGTAGGAAATAAGCTGAAAATATGTGCAAGTTCTTTTCAAAGCAAGTTTTTAATATTTTCCAGGTTTGAAGCAACTTTAATATTAGAAAAAGTTTAATAAACTAATTAAATATTATATGTTCTCAAAGAAAAAGAACTGCACATGGACCCTTACTTGTACCCACTCAATTATTAGTTTACAGTAAAATCTCTGACTTATATACCAATTTTTATAGCTCTGGCAGATAGAGATTAGTACTCACCCTAATAACTTTAAACAGGAAATTATTTTCTCCAAGAAGATTCACCTTACATTTGTAAAAGTAACTAACCTGAATAAGAATTATGCTGAGAAGATGGAAAAATATAAAGCAATATAGAATAATTTATTGATTATTCCAAAGGCTTATGAGTTTCCAAGAACATATCTTTCTCCCTAATTTTTTGCTATTGCATCTAATTCAGGTGTAAACCTCTACACATCTGGGAATCATTTGAAATAATACTGAATAGATTTTTACTTAAAAACCAGCAAGATTCTTTTATTATTATTGTATCCTAAAGTTTTATCACATCAAGTTTTAAATGAAGTGAAAATTGAAAAAGAAATAAGGATAATTGATATAAATAGCAGAGAAGAGAAGAAAACAAAAAGATTGCTCGGGGCTACTAATTAAAAGAGACAAGATAATTGCAGTGGGTGTGGATTCCAGAAGAGTGAAAAGAAGACAATAAATTTTTCTTGATGGAAATTAAGACAGCTTTTAGTAGTAATTCTTATATTAGAATGTAAGTATGACTCTAATTAAAATAATACCTACAATTGTCAAGTAGAAATATGCTTGTGAAATTAGCATATTAACACGCCTCGTATTTTTTTCCAAAATGTACTTGTACCATTATTCTCAAAATAGTCTAACACATTTAATAGTATCTGAATTCAATACAAAAGGTAGAAGTATTTTATTCCAAAGGCTATTTAAAACCTTTCTCATTCAATTTTCATAAGTCTAGATAAAAGTTTTCCTTATTCTTACTAATGCTTGTTACCTTAACTTCAAGTAGATGTAATTTGCAATCCAGTGAAGTGTTATTAGTGATTTTTTTTTTCATTTAAATTAAGAAAGTGTAGGGGCCTGCAAGGTGATGCTAGAGGTAAGGTGTCTGCCTTGCAAGAGCTAGCCAAGGAAGGACCGAGGTTCAATCCCCAGGCGTCCCATATGGTCCCCCCAAGCCAGGAGCAATTTCTGAGCGCTTAGCCAAGAGTAACCCCTGAGCATCAAACGGGTGTGGCTGAAAAAAAAATTAAGAAAGTGCACAATAGACATTCAATTGAGAAATATAATGGTAGTTTGTCCTATCAGATGTAAGAGATATATACTGGAAAATAAAAGTAATATTTTCAAGTACCAGCTCACCTCTCAGTGTTATCTGTTTTCTCCTCTAATTACTCATTTCTGTGATGTTTATTATTATTATTATACTGCCACTTAAGATGAGAAAACAGGCTCAAAAAGTTTGCATATGAATAGAACATAGAGAAACTCTGATATTTTTTCTTTTTTTTCCTTTATTCTATCAGAGGCAAGACATCGTTGGATTTCTAGTCTGTGATAAGACTATTTTAATATCTTACGTTAGTCAGTATAAATAAATGTTAGTCAGTATACATAAACAAATATAACCCCTGAGCACTGCCAGGTGTGGCCCAAAAACCAAAAAAAAAAATCTTTTCATTTCTCAAAAAATTTTTATATATTCCAATCAAACATCATTAGAGTTGGAGTCTACTATTGACTACATATAAAACTGAAATTTTGGGGCTGGGCGGTGGCGCTGGAGGTAAGGTGCCTGCCTTGCCTGCGCTAGCCTAGGATGGACCGCGGTTCGATCCCCCGGCGTCCCATATGGTCCCCCAAGAAGCCAGGAGCAACTTCTGAGTGCATAGCCAGGAGCAACCCCTGAGCGTCACAGGGTGTGGCCCAAAAAACAAAAAAAAAAAAAAAAAAAAAAAAAACTGAAAATTTAATTATTTCTAGAAAATATTCCCTTGTAATTCACCATAAATAAATACTTTAGTATATATTTTAAGACTTTACCTGAACAGAGTTTTAGCACAAGCAAAAAGTATTCTAATATAACAATTTAAATCATAATTTGGCATTAAAATTAAAACCAGTTATACCTGTACTGTCCAATATTTTATCCTCTAACTTTATGTACTTATTTAGACTTAACTTCATAATAATTAAAAACTAAATATTATTAAATTTTTACTCAGTCATAGTAACCACATTAAAATATTCAGTAATCATTGTAACTTATAATTTTTATTTCAATTTGGATAATGTTAATCTAATTTTCATAATTGCAGAAACTTGCTTTGTGCTACTCTATATCATTATTTTCCACTCCAAATTTTCTTGCACAAATATGAGGAGAGAAGCATAGTCACTAATGCCATAGCATTAATGCATTATTAGTTGAAGATGTTTACAAATAAACAGTGTGAGTTTACTTCACACTATGTGTTTTTAAAAATAATATATTTATTTACACACTATTTATTTATAAATTAATACCAACAACTACTTAAAAGATTGAGATAAAGCCAATTAAGATCAGGCTGGAGAGATAGCACAGCGGTAAGGCCTTTGCCTTGCATGCAAAAGGACGGTGGTTCGGGCCCGGAGAGATAGCACAGTGGCGTTTGCCTTGCAAGCAGCCGATCCAGGACCAAAGGTGGTTGGTTCGAATCCCGGTGTCCCATATGGTCCCCCGTGCCTGCCAGGAGCTATTTCTGAGCAGACAGCCAGGAGTAACCCCTGAGCACCGCTGGGTGTGGCCCAAAAACCAAAAAAAAAAAAAAAAGGACGGTGGTTCAAATCCCGGTATTCCATATGGTCCCCCGAGCCTGCTGGGGGCGATTTCTGAGCGTAGAGCCAGGAGTAACCCCTGAGTGCTGCCGAATTTGGCCAAAAAAAAAAAAAAAAAAAGATTTCATTTTTAGGGGACCAGATCAGTGGTGCAAGGGGTAAGACGTCTGCCTTGCCTGCGCTAGCCTAGGATGAGTCATGGTTTGATCCCTAGGCATCCCCTATGGCCCCCCAAGCTAGGAGCAATTTCTGAGCACAGAGCCAAGAGTAACCCCTGAGCATCATCAGGTGTGGTGATGAAACCAAAAACCACACACACACACACACACACACACACACACACACACACACACACACACACACACACACACACATTTAATTTTTAACTCATCAGCAATAAAAATAATATTTGGGGAATATAATTCTTTTAATGGCTAGAATCTCACATTATTGTAAATGGAATTGTAACTCAGTTTCAGATTCAATAATTCAGAGATATGATTTAAATAACAGGCTACATGACTAATATCTCTAAGACCCCAAGTTCAATCCTCAGCACTATTCATAGCAGGTAAGGCACAGCCCCTATAATACAATTACAAAAATGATATTCTATGGTTTTCTGCTATTGTGATAAATTCAATTTTGGTAAAACACAGAACATCATAAAACATAATTACTGGAAAAATTTAATTTTGAATTTAATTTTGAATTACTGAAAAAATACTGAAATTATTCTGAGAGAGTCATTAGTTCTCACTTTGTGCTGATCATATTCCAGATTTTTTTTAATGTTTGAAAACTTGAAGAACTATCTAAATAGAGAGGCCACCCAAAAATGCCCAAGGGCTACATGATGCTTGGAGTTTGCTTCCAGAAGTACTCAGAATAACATGCAGAGCCAGGTCTTCTGCAACAATGCCAATGCCACCCCATTGATCTATATCTCTTGCTCATTTTATAAATAAACTAGGAAAAAATCTCTCTCAAAATTAGTTATAAATATTTTTATTGCACAATAAATATAACAGGTCAACTTTCTATAACAAAACTTTAGCAAATAATAATTAGTGAAATTTGCTACCAGAGACACTGAAATTCATAACAACAAAACTAAAGGTGAAAATAAGCAAATTAACCACTGAATATCCAGTTACTAGACTAAATTTTCAGATTCTGTTTTTGTTTAAAAATATTTTATTTAGGGGCCCGGAGAGATAGCACAGCGGTGTTTGCCTTGCAAGCAGCCAATCCAGGACCAAAGGTGGTTGGTTCGAATCCCGGTGTCCCATATGGTTCCCCCGTGCCTGCCAGGAGCTATTTCTGAGCAGACAGCCAGGAGTAACCCCTGAGCACCGCGGGTGTGGCCTAAAAATAAAAAAAAAAAAATTTTAGTTGGAGGGCAGAGCAGTGGAACAAGCGGTAGAGGGTTTGCCTTGCACATGGCCGAGCTAGGACAGACTGTGATTTGATACCCCGGCGTCCCATATGGTTCCCCAAGTCAGGGATGATTTCTGAGAGAATAGCAAGGAATAACCTCTGAGTGTCACCCAGCTGGGTGTGGCCCAGAAACCATTTAATCAATCAATCAATAAAGTTTAAAAAAAATAAAATAAATAAATAATTAAAAAATTAAATATTTTAAACATGTCAAATAAATTTCTTAGATTTAAATACGTATTTCTTGTGTAATATATTAATTAAAATAGTCCCATGTCATTTTCTTTATTTTCCTTTTCTTTTTTGGGGGGGGAATGTTGTACCACACTCTGCAGTGCTCAGAAATTACTTCTGGCTCTGTTTTCAAAAATCATTTCTGGCATGCCTGGGGGAACATATGGGATGCCAGGGATCAAACCTGGGTCAGCAGTGTGCAAGCAAACATCCTACCCACTGTGCTATTGCTCCGGCCACCCATGTTAGTTTCTTTAACCCTGGATTTAGAAATCTCCAATGGCAGAATTTGTTTTAGTTTACTAAAATGTCTATATGGAATTTTTAGAAATGTCTTGGCTTGAGACCAGAGAGATAGCACAACGATAGGTCATTTGCCTTTTAAGCAGCCGACCCAGGACCAATTGGTGGTTCAAGTCCTGGCATCCCATATGGTCCCCTGTGCCTGCCAGGAGCGATTTCTGAGCACAGAGCCAGAAGTAACCCCTGAGTGTCGCCAAGTGTGATCCAAAAACCAAAAAAAAAAAAAAAAAATGTTTTGGCTTAAAAACAAAATTAATTGAAGAACTCAAGAGTTAATGTAAGATGAAAATTTATAGTACTGGACATAATTGTTAGAATCTTTTTTCGTTTTGTTTTTGAGACATAACCAGTGATGCTCAAGGATTACTCCTGGCTCTGCGCTCAGAAATTGCTCTTGGTTTGGGGGACCATATGGGAAGTCAGGATTTGAATCACCCTCCATCCTGGATTGGCTGTGTACAAGGTAAAAGCCCTACCGCTGTGCTATCTGGCCCCTGTTGTTAGAAAAATTTTTTTAAAAATAAAGTCACTCTAGGGGGCCAGAGTGATGGCGCAGGCAGTGTGGCCTTTGCCTTACATGTGCTAGCCTAGGACAGATGGCAGTTCGATCTCCCGGAGTCCCATATGGTCCCCTAAGTCAGGGGCGATTTCTAAGTGCATAGCAAGGAGTAACCCATGAGCATCACCAGGTGTGGCCCAAAAAAAACAAAAAATAAAAAAAAATAAAATAAAATAACTGAAAAAAATCAGCAAATAAAGAAATCAACATTGGAGATATTTCTGTCTAGGTAACTGATAAAGGATATGATGTTATATCAAATGAGTATTTCACTTAAATTAAAATCTAATATTTGGGGGCCGGAGAGATAGCATGGAGGTAGAGCATTTGCCTTACATGCAGAAGGAAGGTGGTTTGAATCCCAGCACTCCATATGGTCCTCTGAGCCTGCCAGGAGTGATTTCTGAGCATAGAGCCAGGAGTAACCCCTGAGTGCTGCCAGGTGTGACTCAAAAAACAAACAAAAAAAATTTAATATTTTAATTAACATTTGAATTAAGTTTTTGTTAAATAAATGTTGCTTTTGTTTTATATGCACAAAAATGTTTTGGGGAGAACTATTCCATAGACTCATCAATATAATAGAACTTATTTTCATTTAGTATATAAACATATCAAATAATTAATTTTAGTGGGCTCTTCCACTTTAAAAATTATCTTTGGATAACTAAAGTATCTTCATTCTAGTAAATAATAAAAGGACAAGAGTGTTTGCACATATTTATGTAATAAACATAGTCATAGTATGCTAAATAATTGACTTTCTGCTTTGATGTCTATGTATCTTTTTTGATTTGTTTGTTTGTTTGTTTGTTTGTGGACCATACCAAAGGAACTCAGGGTTTGCTCCTGGCTCTTTGCTCATGAATGACTCCTGGAGGGATTGGGAACCATATGGGATGCTGGGAATTGAACCTGAGTAAGCCGCATGCAAGGCAAATACCCTACCCATTGTATTATTGCTCTGCCCTCACACTGTGTATATTTTTATTTAACTATATTTATATGTTCACATATGTATACACATTTGTATATATCATTAGTATTTATATAAATAAGAAAAATTAAATATATAAACAAAAACATCATCAGCCAATTGAGAATTTTTACAGCACATATGTACATACATATGTATATATGTATTTACAAATATAATTATATATCCAATCACCCTTATATGTGGAATATATAACTTATTCTAATATCTATGCAATTATATATGATTTCATGCTTCTTTTTGGGAGGTCATGACCAGAAGTGCTTGGAGAACTAAGAAGTGTCATATGTGAAAGCATTGCTTTGCATGTAAAGCATGCAATCTCTATTTGCTCTCTGAAATTTGCTCTCTACATAGCTCAATCTCTTTTGTTCACTAATTGATAAACCACAGAACCCTCTATCACTCTAAAACTTTAGATTATTTATCTCATTTTTCAATGTATCTATGTTTCAATGAACGTGCTGATTATAGTGATTATGGCATTATTTATTCTTATATATGCATTTATTTATCTTGATTTAAATCATATTTATGTAAACATATTGATTTTAATTTAACATAAATTAAAAGATCTATGAGTTCATGTACATAACTTTATAGCACTTAAAACAGCTGAGACAAGTGCTATAGCAATTTTATATTTTATTGTTTATTAAACATATATCATTTCCTATATGTGCTCATACAGAATTTAAAAATAAAAATTAAAGCACTCAGAGTCCTCCATAGTAATTAAGCTCTAATTGTTGAATTTTTATTTATAACTGATGATGAAAATGGCAGTTTTCCCTCTTCTATTAATGAAAAAAGGCAAAATTAATTATTCTTGGTGCTTTCAATTAACTGACAAGAAAAAGTGAACTTTCAAAAAAATTGTTTATTGTTAACACCCAGTTCAGTTGGACATACTTGTTATTTCAGTGCTATAATTTTTAACAAAAAACTATAGGTTATTGTGTGAAAATGTTATCTGGAGAGCACCTCAGAAACAGAACTAACCTATATAGAGAAGATAATAGGTTCCATTTATTAAAACTTGATTTTGTGCCAGGCACTGTTCTAAGCACTTTGTGAATCTAAATTCATTGCTGTACTTAGTACAAACTTAAGATATGGAATCAATCTAGGTGTCCAATCACAGATGAATGAACTTTAAAGATGCAGCAGTGGGTTAAGGAGGAGTAGGGAGTAGGTGACAGAGTGTACAATCACTGGTGATGGGAGGATGGGAGCACTGGTGGTGGGATTACTGTTGAATTATGCCTAAAGCTCAACTATCAATAATTTTATAAACCACTATTCTTTAAATAAAAAAATTAAAAAATAACAGCTTGATCAAGAGAGAAATAGATGCATAATAATATACTGTTTAGAAAGCTGTAAAAATCAAAACATTCCCTAATATTCCCATGGTATCTAATCAAAACATTAAAGTTATATCATATATAATATTGGATATTATATATATCATATATTATATATTATATTATTTATTATTATATTATTTATTTATCATTATTATATTATTGTATATATATTAATATTATATATCATATATAATAAGTATATACGTTAAAGTCATAAATGCATTTTCTTTTTTTTTTTTTTTTGTGGTTTTTGGGTCACACCCGGCAGTGCTCAGGGGTTATTTCTGGCTCCAGGCTCAGAAATTGCTCCTGGCAGGCACAGGGGACCATATGGGGTGCCGGGATTTGAACCGATGACCTCCTGCATGAAAGGCAAACGCCTTACCTCCATGCTATCTCTCCGGCCCCATAAATGCATTTTCTAAGAAAAGATCACAATGAATCAATATGATGTAAGTACAGGCCAGAAAGAAGGTACAGTAGATAGAGCAATTGCCTTGCATGTGGCCAATCAGGCTTTAATCTCCAGCACAACATATGGTCCCACTGGGCCACCAGAAGTTATCCCCAAGTGCAGAGCCAGGAATAAACCTTGAGTACAACCTGGTTTGACCCCAAAATAAAGACATAATGATAATGAAAAGGTAGAGCTTCACTAAAACCAAAATTAAATTACAAATATATGTCATAACTTAATTTGTAAAGGAAGGGGACTGGAGAGATAGCATGGAGGTAAGGCGTTTGCCTTGCATGCAGAAGGTCGATGGTTCAAATCCCGGCATCCCATATGGTCCCCCGAGCCTGCCAGGAGCGATTTCTGAGCCAGGAGTAACCCCTTAGCACTGCCGGGTGTGACCCCACCCAAAAAATTTTTGTAAAGGAAGAAGAAAATGAGGAGAGAACCAGAAAAATCAGTGTGGTAATTATCTACATCATTATTTAAAACTTTAATGTGGTCAAAATTCAGGGACAGTGATATGATGGTTATTGGATTTGGACAACTGGGTCTGAACCAGAGTAGGAGTCTGAGAATATAGCAAGAATGAAACTGCATAATCTGATACACACAGAGAAACCTGTGCAGTGAGCTTCTCTGTGTGCAACTGAAATGGGTTTTCCTTAATAAACAAGGAATGGAAGAGCAAAGCAATAGCACAGCGGTAGGGCATTTGCCTTGCAAGCTGCTGACTCAGGAAAGACCCGGGACAAACTCAAGATGGACCGGGATGGACCAGGGATGGACTCAGTTTCTTTTCCTGGCATCCCATATGGTTCCTCAAGCCATGCATATGTATATGCACACATATATACATATACACATTATACGTATACATATATACATTATACTATATATAATTTTTATTGAGACCAATGTGAATTACAAGTCTTTCACAATTATATTTAAGGTTCATAGTGACATTGAATTAAGGCAATTCCCACCACCAGTGTTGACCTCCTTCCACCCTTGTTCCCAGCATGCATTACACACTTCCCCCCTTAACTGCCTGGACTGCTAGTGTAACAAGTCCCTTTTGTGTATAGGTTGTTGTAGTTTGGGTCTCTTGATTCTATTGTCATTGACTTTGGATTGGGTATTTAGAGCTGATCATTTTTTGTTTCCACTCTGTTTATGAGACAACTTGCCCCTGGTACCATCCACTTTTTTTTTTCAATTTATGAGGCAGAACAAGCTGATTCATGTTCTATGGTCTGTTGAAAAAAAAAATGGGGATGAGCTCCTGTGTGGAAGCTATGAATTTAAATTTCAGAGACAAAAGAAAGATAAAAAAAAAATCCAACTTTAAAAAATAAAATAGAAGGACCGAAGACATAACACAGCGATAGGGCTTTTGCCTTGCATGCAGTCGATTCAGGACAGATGGTGGTTCAAATCCTGGCATCCCATATGTTCCCCAGTGCCTGCCAGGAGCAAGTTCTGAGCACAGAGCCAGGAGTAACTCCTGAGTGCCACTGGGGGTGACCTCCAAAAAATAGGAGGGGGGTTGGTGTGACAAGTTTTTGTTTGTTTGTTTTTTATTGTTGTTGTTGTCATTGTTTTGCAAAGGCACAGTAATTGGGGAAATTAGAAAGAAAATTCCTGGGGTGGAGAGATAGCACAGCGGTAGGGTGTTTGCCTTGCATGCAGCTGACCTGGGAGGGACCCAATTTGACTCCCATATGGTTCTCCAGCCTGCCATGGGGTAATTTCTGCGTGCAGAGTCCAGAGGGACCCGACTGCTGCTGAGTGTGGTCCAAAAAACAGTCAATCAACCAATAAAGTTCTTTTTTTTTAAAAGAAAGTAAATTCCCTTGGCCTCAGAGATACAGGGTTTCTCCACCCTTGAGGCATACAGCCATGTTCATTGTCAAACCCAAGGTCTTTTTATGGTGAGAGGAAAAGTTCAGTTTTGGTTGTCAAGTTCAGTCTTCTGTTATTAGAGATCTTGATTTTTACACTGGTCCTAGGACAAAGTTTAGAATAGAGTCTTTCTTTATGGTTCCAGAAGTTCTGTTCAGTCACGGTTGTTGCAGTCAGTCTTCTGTAATTAGTGATCTTGGTTTTTGCACAGGTCAAAGGATGGAGTATATTCTGATTTCATCTCACCGTTAGGTGATGAGGTTGGGGAACCTACCCTTAAATCAAGCTGTTGTTGTTTCTTCCTCATCAGAATGTAGTATGCACCTAGACTGGGTCAAGTTGATGCCAAAGTGGTATTAGCGACTTCCCTAAGGGGAAGTTTGATTGCCAGGAACAATTTCTGATTGAAGAGCCAGGAGTAACTCCTGAACACTGCCAGGTATGGTCCAAACAAACAAAGAATAGAAACAAGGGATATTTGTTTGTGGTTATATCTGTGAGACTGACTGAAATTGGGGGAGAATATATTGAGAATAGACTCAGGAAACACCTGAAATTAAATCCTCCTTGAAACTGCCAAGAACAACTTATTTTGTCCTTTTGAAAAGAAGATGACTGATAGCAATGTGGCACGTCTATGGATTTGGAAATAAATTTGCTCATGTGGTTCAGATTTATAGTTGCTCCATGTATGCTGAGATACAGAGACCAGATCTGTTGCTATATCTCTGTAGCATCAATCCACAGGAAATAAATTTGTTTTTTTTCTGTACTCACATATATAGCATATGAAATTATTTATTTCCAACAATACGTCAGAGTGACACAGATATAATACAGATTGTGCCGTTGGAATGTAAACTAAGTGTCAAAATGAGGCCAGTTGTTAAAAAGTAAGGTGGACTGGGTTGTGATTCATAGGCAGAAGCCACAAAGATGTAATTTATGATCTAGAGGGCAGACTGTTAAGGTGTAAAAAGAAAGACTATACCAACATAAATAGATGCCTGGGTAAAATAAGACCTAAGAAAAGAAAATCTCTATGCAAAAGAATTCCAAGTAATTTATGGCGATACTCTATTCTAGCGATGGTGGGGCTGAGGGCCTAAATCACCGTAAGTGTAGGCTCCCTTTAGTGATGTGCTTCCAAAGATTGTTGTATGAAAGTGGGTTGAGGGAGAAAGAACTTTACAATGGAGAGATTTTAACAACATTTTCTAGTTTAGGCTATTAAGATCTAGACCTCCAGGGATAAATCAGATTGACAGAGTCTGCCCCTCATGTGAGGTGATGAAAAAGTCATGTATTTTTTCTATGAGGCATTACACATTTGTTAGGGGCTCCTAAAAGTTGACTATATAAACTGTATACATGCAAAAACATTTTTATTGGTGTTAATTGCATTATTAATGTTCATAGAAAGAATATATTATTACAGACTCATTTGGAAACTGAATGAATATCCTCTTGTGAAAATAAAAAATATCTATTTCTGGGGCTGGAGAGATTGCACAGCAGTAGGGCATTTGCCTTGCACGCAGAAGGATGGTGGTTAGAATCCCTGCATCCTTTATGATCCCCCGAGCCTGCTGGGTGCAATTTCTGAGTGTAGAGCCAGAAGTAAGCCCTGAGCGCTGCCGGAGTGACCCAAAAACAAGACAACAAAAAAAACTATTCCTCAGTAGGCGATACATACCACTTCCAAGCAAAAAGTATTCTAAATATACATTTAAGTGGACAAAAATTATCCCTAAAGGTAGCATTTTCTTTTCCTCATTCAGTATAATGAATACATTTAAAACATTTCAGATATATTTACCATATGTGAAGGTAGAAGATTTTTTATTCATTTTGTTCACTACCTGTTCCCAAAGGCTAAAATTGTTGCTTGAGGAAATACAATAAAGTAAAATTAAAGCCAATTATAACTATGAGGATAAATAAATATATCCACCTATTAAAGGGGGTAGGAGAATAGTACAACAGGTAGAACATTTACCTTGAATGACTGATCTGAATTCAGTCTCTAGTATCCCATATGCTATATGGTAACCTGAGCCTGCTAGTTGTGATACCTGAATGCAGTCAGGAGTAAATCCAGAGCATAGCCAGATGGCCCAAAAATAACTAAAAAATGTTTAAAAAGGGAAGGATTATATTGCTTTAAAATATAAAATAGGGCCAGGACTAGAGACATAGTTCAATGGGAGAGTACTTGCATTACATTGAAAAACTCCTAAATTTAATCACCAGCACTACCAAAACAGACGATTAAATGCAGAAAGAAACAAAATTCAACTATTAACATCAGACTACACTGAATTTATGGCAAATAAAAGCAACAAGAATATCGTATTTGTAATTATAAAGAATATAATTTACATGAAAAATATATCTCATGAATCTTTACATTTTCACCTTATGCATTAAACTAAACTTGCAGGCATTAATGGAAATGTCATCATAATGAGAAATTTTCACACATTTTCCCCAGCTATGTATCAGGTCACAAAGACCGAAAGTTATATATGTTTACATTTGTATGTGTCAAAGTTTATTAACTAAAAATAAGTGTCATAAAGCATTTATTTTAAATTGTATTCATAACATACCAAAAATGTAACTCAATCCTTATCAAAAAATAGAAACAATATGATCTATACAAACTACAAAAATATTAGAAATGTTATTTCAACATGATGAAACATCAAATACCTTATTTTTTTCAAATACTTTAATATTTTAAAACATTCTTAAAGATCAATAGTCGATGAAGGAATCAAAATTAAAATACCATATTTAAAGCAATAATGTCAAATATATTAAAATTATTAAATAATAAAATTACATTCACAATAAATAAATGTATAAATTAAATATTTTATGGCTTATCCAGAAAATAATGTACGCAATTATGCATTAAAGTAAAAGCTATAAGAATGTATAAAAATTAACTGATTAATTAAAAGCATAAATTTTAAAAAGTAGTAGTTTCTTCAAATGTATTAATGCTTTCACTTATTCTTTCGATAAAAACCAATAAATTGTCTTAAAATTACTTGCATCTTGAAATACTTATTCCCTTGCTTTAAAAAATTCTTTGGCTTTTGAAATACCTTGAATAAACTCAGATTTTGCTTTATTTCATTTGGAATTTCTTCTTAGTACCCTAAATAACATTGTATAGTCCATGAGCTTATTTTTTTCTTCTTTATATAACTGAGTTCTTGGATAGCAAAAAAGGAAAAGAAGTAACACCTGAATCTGGTCACATAAAACAGGAATAGAATTTGTTAGAAACACATCTGTGACTGTCTGGTTCAAAGTGAGCATTTAAGATCCAGGTTTATTTATGAAAGGACAGGATGCCAAGACATTCTCAGAATTCTGAGCACTGAGAACTAATCCAGAGTCTCATCAGGCTGCCTAATCTAAAATATTCTTCAACTACTTTTTTTTCCCTCTGACTGTTATGGTGCAATTCTACTCAAAATAAAATGAGCTAGATTTTCAATTAATTCCTTAACTGAAGTAGGGTAGAGCAATTGATATTTAGTCTACTAAAAGTAAAAGCATGGGGAAAGAAAGATGCACCTCTCCAAGAGGAAGTTGGGATGCTGACTATGAAAATAACCAAGACTATGTTGGTGGGAACTCAACTTTCCTCACTCTGTGTACTCTTGTTTTCTCTCTCATGCTCTTTCTCTGTCTCTCTCCATCTCTGTCACTCTTTGTCTCTCTCTATCTCTGTCTCTTCCTTTCCTAATTTCTGCTCTTCTCACAAATTTTCTCATTCTAAAATACTCTCTGAAAATCTCATCTTTCACAACCTCTGTAATCATCTATATTTTAAAAATTCTTATATCTGGGGCTGGCGAGGTGGCGCTAGAGGTAAGGTGTCTGCCTTGCAAGCGCTATTCAAGGAAAGGACCAGAGTTCAATCCCCCGGTGTCCCATATGGTCCCCCCAAGCCAGGGGCAATTTCTGAGTGCGTAGCCAGGAGTAACCCCTGAGCATCTAACAGATGTGGCCCGAAAAACAAAAAACAAAAAACAAAAATTCTTATATCTGTGTCTCAATCTCAGAACCCCCTCCTAAAGTTTCAGGCTGCTGCAGTCAACTATCCCATATAATTTATGTATAACTCAAGATAGGTCATTTCTTTTTTTTTTTTTTTTTTTTTTGGTTTTTGGGCCACACCCTGTGATGCTCAGGGGTTACTCCTGGCTATGCGCTCAGAAGTTGCTCCTGGCTTCTTGGGGGACCATATGGGACGCCGGGGGATCGAACCGCGGTCCGTCCTAGGCTAGCGCAGGCAAGGCAGGCACCTTACCTCCAGCGCCACCGCCCGGCCCCAAGATAGGTCATTTCTAAGACACCCCACTCAAAATTAAGCTGATTTCTCATTCTACTACTTTACCCAAAGTATTCTTTGTAATAGTCACCATGACTGTAGGGGTAATGGTGATAATGGTGATAACAACATTTATTGGGGGTCAGAACATAGCTCTTTAATAAAAAGCTGTATATACTCTACATACTTGAGAACTTGAGCACTCCTCAACATTGACAGACATATAACCTATTTTTGAAGTTAAGTCATTGTTACAGATTCTGGGAACACTTTGGGTAAAGAAGTACCTGAGATGAAACTAAGAAAACACAAAATAAGAAGTTCAATGTAGCACAGCGGCGTTTGCCTTGCAAGCAGCCAATCCAGGACCAAAGGTGGTTGGTTCAAATCCTGTTGTCCCTTATGGTCCCCCGTGCCTGCCAGGAGCTATTTCTGAGCAGACAGCCAGGAGTCACCCCTGAGCAACGCCGGGTGTGGCCCAAAAACCAAAAAAAAAAAAAAAAAAGAAGTTCAATGTAGGTCGGGAGCAATTGCACAATGGTAGGGCATTTGCTTTGCACACAGCCAGCCCTGGATGGACCCTGTTTCAATTCCCAGCTTCCCATATAGTTCCTTGAGCCTGCAAGGTGCAATTTTTTAGATCAGAGCCAGGAGTAACCCCTGAGTGCTGAAGGGTACAACCCAAACCCACTACCACCCCTGCATAAGTTCAGTGTAAAAAAACAAAAAATACAAAATGGGGAACTTGCCTTGTATCAGCACACCCAGGTTGAATCCTCATCATCATACCACAAGCAAGATCTCATGAGCACCACCAGCACCAATAACCCCTGAGCACCTCTGGGTATGTCCAAAAAACAGAAACAAACAAATAAAACCAACATGGGATTGTTTATAATAGCCAATGAGACAGTTCTGAAAGATAAAACATAATGAATATATTGATCTATTTTAGTAGTTCATGGAAGAATAAGAGGAAATAAATTTTTCTTCAAGACTTAATTTTTTATTTATTTTATTTTATTATTATTATTATTTTTTTGGTTTTGGGGTCACACCCAGCTGTGCTCAGGGGTTACTCCTGGCTCTATGCTCAGAAATCACTCCTGACAGCCTCAGGGGACCATATGGGATGCCGGATTTTAAATCACCATCTTTCTGCATGTAAGGCAAACACCCTACCTCCATGCTATCTCTCTGGCTTAACTATTTCTTTTAATTAGAGAATCAATTGATTTGATGGTAGGAATGATTAGACCAATTGGCAAACAAGTGTAAACCCAGTTGAGAAGTCACTATGATTTTAATAGCTACATGGTAGTGCATAGAGACAGTAAGGAAATTATTTTAACAATTTTGGGGCCAGAGAGATCATACAGTAGATAGGGTACTTTGCATGCATGCAGAAAACTGCACCTGGATAACCAGGATTTTATTCCTGGCACCACACACAGTTCCACCACCAGATGTGACCCATGAAATGTTTAAAAGGGCGACTTCAAAGTTTAAATTTCTCCAGTGAATATAGTGTATAGAGTACAGATTTCAGGCTTTAAAAATTGTTGTTTTATTAAAAAATTTGTTTGTCTGGATTTGGGGAGGGTGGAAACAGTAGGGAAATGGGAAATTGATGGGAAATGAACACTGGTGAAAGGATGGGTGTTGGAGCATTGTATGACTGAAAATCAACCATCAACAACTTTTATCACTCTTTTATAGCGATTATATATATTTTATTTATATATTACACAGGTGTGATATATATACATATATATGTATATATGTATATATACATATATACATATATATATATATATATATATATATATATATATATGCAGGTTTGTTTCTGATGTCATTCATAAAGATTGGAAATAGAGGGCCCGGAGAGATAGCACAGCGGAGTTTGCCTTGCAAGCAGCCGATCCAGGACCAAAGGTGGTTGGTTCGAATCCCGGTGTCCCATATGGTCCCCCGTGCCTGCCAGGAGCTATTTCTGAGCAGACAGCCAAGTAACCCCTGAGCACCGCTGGGTGTGGCCCAAACCCCCCCCCCCAAAAAAAAAGAAGATTGGAAATAGAGAAGGGGAAAAAGGTTGAGGTGGGAACAGGAAGGTAGTAATAAGACTAAACATTTATACATTTATTCTTTCAAATCTTAGTTGGGGCTTTTTGCTAGGAAACCTGGTAGACTTTGATTTAATGAGGGCTGTGCTGGAAATAACAAATTGGAAATAACAAATAACAAAACCACAGAATTAAATCAGAAAAGGTTAAAAAATAGCATAAACTTACTGTATTTGCCAGCATATAAGACGACTTTTGAAACGAAAAAAGTCAACCAAAAATCGGGAGTCGTCTTATACACCGAGTATATATCCCGAAAAAAAGTCTCGAAAATCATCTGGATATTGCCACGAAACGAATTTTCCAACTCGGTCCTTCACCAATCACTGCAAGGCTGCTCGGATAGCCTCTCTAACTCGGCCAATCCAAGCAGGCTTTTGATGCATGCAAATTAGACAATGTTCTATACCCCAATCTACACTGTGAAAAGCCTGCTCAGATTGGCCAGAGTCAGAGAGGAAGTCTATTACAGTCTAACCTTTGAACCTTTGCTTGTTGTGATTGGCTCACTGTGGTACATACAGTTGGAGCACAGGAACGGTCTGTCTGATACAGCAAATATAGACCTAAATCTATGTTCTAACTGTAAAATTAGGGGGTCGTCTTATACGACTAGTCCTCTTACATGCCGGCAAATACAGTAAAGAAAAACTTTCAGAAACATGAAGCCTCTACATCAACATGATGAACCCCACTAAACATATCAAGCCAGTGGAGGCTGGCTGGGTGCAGCAACCTGCACACTCTGTGAGCTGGGATGGACACCAGGTAAGTGCTTGCTTCCAGGCTCCCATCTTTGCCTCTGCCTTTCCCTGCTGAGCCTGAGGCCATTGCTCTGGGCTTCACTAAATGAACCATTGCAAAAGAATAATGGGCAACTCCCGGTTTGCACAGCACACCCTCTGCCAGGGCAGAAGTGGGAGGTGCGATTGGTGGGGCAGGAAGTCTAAGTTCAGTTCTCTGGCACCAGGAAACCCTTCTGTCCACTTGCACTCATCCAGGAGTGCTCTGAGTGTGAGCGTCAATGCTGCCAGCCTCCTGCATGAAAGTATTGTGTTCTCTGGCCCTGTGGTTCTTACTACCGATAACTAGGCCAAGAGGGCTGATGTTGGCACTTGTTGCCCATTTCCAGGAGGCGAGAAACAGTGTGGGAATAGAGTTACTAGGTGAGAAACATTGATCTGGCAACAAAATGCAACTTTCTGGTCTGATGCTTAGCCAGAAGTCTACCGTGCTATCAGTGCAAGTGGGCTACATCCATCTGTGCATCAAGCTGCCAAGGTCAGTCAGAACTGTGGCCCACAAAGTTAGCAGTGATGTGACTAGCTTTGACATGGCCCTGAGGGGCTCACCTGGCAGAAACCCAATGTCCACATGCTTAATTTTCTTCTAGATCTTCTGTTAGGAAAAAAGACTTTGGAAGCTGCACTTCAAGCCTAGGGCCTGCTACTAAAAGAACATGTGGACTGTGCTGCTCATGATTTCATGGCAGCCAACTGATATTTGTGAAATCAGTGATATCAGCCCACTGATATCCCTGCATGCTTAGAATACTGTGCAACATCAGCAGCGTTCACTAGTATCTATGAGCTTGGGTCAGGCTCTTGAGGATGTGATGTGAAAAATGAGCCACCTTCTGCAGCACTTGCACCAACCCTGCCCTACTTCCTACTCTATCATGCTTGGGCTCCAACCCACTGCACCCTACTGCTGACTTTTTGTCCTAGTTTTTGGACTCCAAACACAGTGTACATAGATTGGTGACAAGGCATGAAAACTGGCCTCAGCTATGATGTCTTTAGTGACCTCCCAGGCTGTGTCCAGGCCCTGCACATCCCACCAACAATGGGCCAGCCTATGACCTCTCAGCATTTTTTTCTGGTGGTGGAAGCTAAAGCTATGCTACCTAAGTAACTGGCCATCTTTGTGGTTGCTCTGGTCTTTCCACACACCACCATTGGGTGGTGAGAGTGTGGGCCCCAGACAAAGGCTGGATGGCAAAATGGCACTGAGGGTGGTGAATTTGTTATTCTGGGCACTACAGCTAAATTGCAGAGTTTTAGCCAGAAATCTCTGGTTTACCCACTGTTCTCACCATCAGCCTCTCTCCAAGTTCTGTTAACCTCAATGGTTCATGGTGCTGAATAGCCTGGTAACTATACTCCCGGGCAGTATATTCCTGTGGTGGGAGTTTGGGGGGAAACTTCTGGCTGGTCTATGGTTAGGAGCTCTTCCTGGCAGGCCTGGCACACATCTCAAAAGTGCTGTCTCTAATGCTGCATTGGGCTTCTGCTGCTATTCTTCAGGAAAGTGCTCCTCTGGAGTGCAATGCCTCTGGGCATTGGCACAGAGAGACTGAGGGGGCTTTAGCAAGCAGGTCAAGCACCCCTTATTCTATCCTTCCTCAGTAATAAGTAGGTGCTTTGTTTCCAGAAACAAAACCCAAAAGCCCAACAGCTTTAAAGAGCTCATCAGAGGAAGCTTCATAGAAAGAAGATTGGAGGCGTGACCTGGAGGATTAGGATAAGGCAGCAAGTATGTCTAGAAATGGCAAATATTTGTGCTCAGTAAATAAATGAGTAAAAGCAAAAGCAAGGCTGCTTGATTTGGGATAAACAAAATCTGTATGTGTACGCGAGTGTGTGTGTGTGTTTGTATGTCCCACCTATGGAAAAGGGGTTCTGGTGGTAAGATGGGGACAATGCAGTGTTCTTATTTGAATAGTTCATAGAGTATATAAAGCAAGAAGATATGAAAAGGCAAAAAAAGAGGTGTTTGGGTTTTAGTCTGTTTTTAGTCTGTTTTTAATTAAAATTAGTAAGTAAAAAATATGTGGGTCCAGACAGTACAGAAGATAAGGCACTTGCAGCCAACTTGTGTTTGAAGTCTCTGTACTGGGGTCAGGTGATAGTACAGTGGGTAGGGAGCTTGCCTTGCACATAGCCAATTGAGTTTAATCCTTGGCATCCCATATGATCCCCTGAGGCCACCAGGAGTGATTCCTGAGTGCAGAGCCATGAGTAACCACTGAGCACTGCCAGGTGTGTCCCCCCAAATAATGAAGTCTCTGTACTATGTATAATAACCTGCCAGTGGTCACTCTTGAGCACCACATGAGTGTGGTGAGAAAGAGAGGGAGGAAAAGAGGGAGAGAGTGAGGAAGGAAGAGGGGAAGGGAAGAGGAAGGAAGGGAGGAAAGAAAAGAATAAAGGAAAAAAGAATAAAGGAGGGAGGGAGAAATGGAAGGAGAGAGGGAGGGAGATAAGAGGGAAAAATAGGTTAAAAAGTAATAGGACAATTGCTTTGCATGTGGCCGATTAGATTCTATTCCAGGCACCCCATATGGTCCCATGAACTATACTGGGAAAAAAATCTGATTATAGAGCCAAGAATAAGCCCTTGAAGTGCTTTGGTTTGCCTCCCCATAAAAAAATTATAATTCAAAAAATAAAAAACATAGAATTTTCTGAAATCATTTTAAAGTTATATTATGAAAATTAAAATCTTAAGGATGTTAGTAAAAAAAAAAACTATAGAATAAACCTTATATAACTTCTAGGGAAAAATAAATCTAAAACAGACAGCACGGTAATGGAACAAAATATGTGTTCAATAATTGTTCAACTATTATTTTTTTCAGAATAATATTTTGGCATAAAGCACAGAGAAATCTTCAAAGTCAATGCCAAGCTCGAAGATGGTCAGGAAAGGAGGTTCCAATTTTACAGAAGGTCTCTCACTTTCTTTACGGAATTTTCCTGGTGCTAAGCCAGGTTCCTCTCCCTGTCTACTACCTGCCTTTAATAACTACAATCCAGTGTTGTTTTTTTTTTTAATACAGTGGGTTTTTTTGGACTTTAGCACTAGAAATTCTAAGTTGTAATTTTAAGGAGGGACCACACACTTCTGTATTTAACAAACCTCCTAGGAGAACCTAGTGCATAGGCAAGGTTTGAGACCCCCATAGCTGTAGATTCTTCTAGATTCTAGAGACACTAAATTGCTTCAGTGTAGACATTAGATAAAAATGGTGTTTATAAAGTCTAACCTCATCGATTTTATTGCCAAATTGAAGAGTAGTTTTGAACAGTCTCTAAACCTAATTGGCTCAATTATTATTTTTTCCTTCTAGTCTAGTATCTGTATCAGTTATGTTTCATTCTTTAGTCATAGATAGCAAAATATTTTTGCCTTACTTAACAATCCCTCATTTTCCCAAGTTTTTTTTCTGGCTCAGTGTCCCTTATACTAACTCATGTTTGCTTGTTTATTACACAAAGCTGAAAAGAGAAGTTCTTGTTCCTTCTGTTATATTCTGAATACATAATTTTAAAAATCCAAATTGCACATAGTGAAAAGTTGTTATTCTTTCTTTCTTTCTCTGTCTCCCAGCTACCTGTTTTCCCTACTTGGAGATAAACACTATTAACGATCTCTGGGCTGTACTTTCAGAAATATTCTTATATGTACAAGTATAGTTTACCATACACATGGATTATATTATATCTCTGCTTTGCATATTTTCAGATTATAATGGATATTATAGAATTTTCTGTTAGTATATACATGCACATAATTTTTATAATAGTTGCATATTTCTTTATGCTCACAAGGTACACCATTTTTTTGCTTTCTTTTTAAAATGAACCAATTTTAAATAGTAATAAGATAAAATATTGTCACATTCTGTTTAATTTACCTGCAGTCTATTCTGTCATATTCTGAAGGATTTTTGGAGAGCTTAGTTGATGTCAGAGTTCTTAATAAAGTGTTTTTGTATTCTCTTACAAAATTTAGTTTTATATAAAATATATTCTGCGTATATAGAGCCTAAAGAACCTAAATGCTAAAACTGTCCCTAAAGTGATGAATCATACTAGGGAAGTGGTGAGAAACAGGATGGTTTTTCTCCCTAATGAATGTAGGTAGAAAGTGATTAAATGAAAGGAATTTGATACTAAGACAAACAATTGTAGAGTTTTAGATTCTGCACCTTATTTCTTCAATTAACTACTGAGAACTACTATACCCATTTACTTCTAGTAAGCCTTACGAGACGGTATGTGCTTAAACTTCCTTAAGGGAATCTGTCCTGATGTTTTTTATGATGTATAAATGTAATTATAAAAAATGTTTTGGGGGCAGGAGTGATTTCTAAGCGTAGAGCCAGGAGTAACCCCTGAGCGCTGCCAGGTGTGAACCTCCCCCCCAAAAAAAAAGAAAAAAAAGAAAAATGTTTTTGGTATATAAACCATGTTTGTTTATTAATTTTTCAACTAGATAATATTCACTTGTGCATTTACTTACATCACTGACAATAAAAGAAAAGTTGAGGGGCCAGAGCAATAGCGAAGTGGTAGGATGTTTGCCTTGCACATGGATGACCCAGGAAGGACCCATATCCCATAGATTCCTCCAATCCCCGGCATCCCATATGATTCTTCAAGCCTGCTAGGAGCGATTTCTGAGCCCAGAGCCAGGAGTAATCCCTGAGCGCTGCCGGGTGTGGCCCAAAAACCAACCCCCCCCCAAAAAAAAAAAAAAAACCTTGAAGTAGAGAACAACTCAGAGAAAAAAATTAAAAAGTTAATCATGACTGTAAGATAGGAAGCAATATAACCAGTAGAATTTTTTTTGGATCAGGACAAGAACTTTTAGGACACATCTGCTAAAATTTGGAATATGTTTACTGGGTTACAGTTAAAACTATGACCATGAAAATCTGTTTGAACAGATGTTCATCTTTTCTTTTTTATTCTACACACTAAATCTTCCTGTTGCCAAACAATACTGGGTCCCTCACATGTTCTAAATATTACCCCACTATCATGCCTGGTGCCAAACATAATCGTCCCACCTGTTTATCAGAGAGAACCGCTACTCCCCTCCCCTCAACAATAATGACTTCCTTTCTTTCCTGCTCAAGCTGGTATCAAGAGCAATAGTATTCAATTATATAACTAAATTTTTGAAATGTTGATTACTCATGTATATGAACTTCATATCTATATCCAGTATCCTGAGCTACCCATTCTAATGATTTATATCTACTTTTGTGGTTTGTATGTATGTGTCAGAGGGGAGCAGTTTTCTATATAGGCATGTAAGTTATTTGTTGAATACTGACAAATTATATTTTTCCATTGTCACGGTTATTCCTATGCTGGCTCCAATTTCTATTATAAGGTGAGTCAGAAATGATTCTACCAGGAAATCTGGTCATACTATGACTTAAAGATAATAGGTTTATAGTATTCCATTATAGAGAATCATGTTTTCTTTAATATTTTAAACAAGTGGGGAGGAAGTATTTGGACTGCTGTTTGGTTTGGTTTGGTTTGGGGGCCACATCTTGCAATGCTCAGGGGTTCCTCCTGACTCTGAATTCAGAAATTACTCCTGATAATGCTTGGGGGATCATCTGGGATGCCAGTGATCAAGCCCAAATTGTTCATATGATAGCAAGTGCCCTACCTACTCTAGCCCCTAAATGGAAAGATTTCTAGTGGGGAAGAAGTCTGGGCCACACCTAACAGTGCTCAGAATTACTCCTGGCTCTACATTCTGGAATCACTTTTGGCATTTGGGGAGACAATATAGGATGTCAGGGATTGAATCAAGGTTGGCCATGTGCAAAGCCTCATTCACTGTGTAGTCACTTTAGCCACACAAATAGATTATTTTTTTTTAATCAGGCTATTTTTTTTGTTTGTTTTTTGGGCCACACCCGTTTGACGCTCAGGGGTTACTCCTGGCTATGCGCTCAGAAATTGCCCCTGGCTTGGGGGGCCATATGGGACGCTGGGGGATCGAACCGCGGTCGTTCCTTGGCTAGCGCTTGCAAGGCAGACAGACACCTTACCTCTAGCGCCACCTCGCCAGCCCCATCAGGCTATTTTTTATCAGAATATTTCTTTTACTTCTAGTTTGAAAAATTTTGGTCTTAAGGATTATGCATTTTACCTAATGCTTTTTTTCTTTTCTATTAGGATTATTGTCTTTTTCTTCTTTACTTTTTTAATGTGATTAATTATATTAATCAATTCTTATATTATACCACATTATATTACTAAACTAAACCAAATGATTATGATGAGTGAGCTTTTTATATTCTGTTGTGTTTGTGTGCAACCCAATAAATATTAAATTTAGAGTACGTATTTGTACATGAATAGGGTTGCTCTTTTGGATTTTGACATTTAGAATTATTGAGAGAACATTTCCATACTCAAGATGATTTGGGGGGTTTTTAGGGGGCACACCCATTGACACTCAGGGGTTACTCCTGGCTATGCACTCAGAAATCGCTCCTGGCTTGGGGACCATATGGGATGCCTGTGGTCTGTCCTAGGCTAGTGCTTGCAAGGCAGACAGACACCTTACCTCTAGCACCACTGTGCCAGCCCATCAAGATGATTTCATATGAGAACTTAGCATTGGTTTTTTTCATCAATAATAGCTATGATAAAAATTTATTTTCTTTGGGGGGATGAAGCATTACACAGTGGTGCATAGGATTCCCCTAATAGTGCTTGAAAGTCTCTGGGGCTTCATCTGGTGATGCTGGAGGCATGGGAAGCAAGTACTTCTGAGAGGGGGGCCAGAGTGATAGCACAGTGGTAGGGAATTTGCTTTGCACGTGGCCAATCCAGGATGAACCCAATTTCAATCTCCAAAATCCAATATGGTCACTGGAGCCTGCCAGGAGCAATTTCTGAGTGCAGAGTCAGGAGTAAACCCTGAGGATTTCTGGGTGTGGCCCAAACCCTCCCCCAAGAAAGAAGCAATTCTGATAATCATCTCTGGGTAGGGCACATGCAATGCTTACAACTGAGCCTTTTACTGTTACCCAAG